>NC_143443.1:34043870-34056370 GCF_987193195.1 Phasianus colchicus
GCTGAGTTTCTTTTTCAGAGCTTCCCTTGGCCCATTGCCCCTTTATGCTTGCTCCCTGAATGGATTAGCTGGACTTGAAGGAAAATCCTCCTTTAACAATAGCGAGGAACCGTGTGGTTCTCAGCCTACCTAAGGAGAGATGCCAACATTATTTTCTGCTACAAGCGAATCTACTCAGTCGTTTTGATCCAATTTCTCTCTTCTTGATTTTGATATCCCTTCAAAAACCTTTGCAGATTGGAAAGGGGGGGGGGGAAGAAGAAACAACAAAAACAGGGTTTTGTTTTTTTTTTTCTTTCCAGTTTTCTTCTTTTCCTTCCCCCCCCCCCCCCTCGAGCTGCTGAGACAGCCTCGTGGAAGAGAAACTAAATCGCTTTCCTCTTGCTTTGGGCTGTTTTTCATCACTTCTTCTGTTTGCTTCCTGACCTCAGAAAGCAGGCTTAAGTTGCTACATTCCTTCTCCCTCACCATACCAGAGACACAGTTCCTCCAGTTTCAGCAGATGTGCCAAAGGTACTCTGCTCTCCCTTGAGCGTAACTCCAAATTTGGCAAAAGCAATGCTTGGAGACTTTCTGGGAAAATGTTTTTGTCTTAAAAATTTTGTTTTTTGTGTGTGTGTTTTTTCTTTTGTGTCAAGAAAGTAATTCATTTGAGCTTGACGTGTTTTGTTTGAAACATCTCAGGTTTGATGATGCTCTTTGAGACCAAACATTTTCTTCTTGAAGGAAGCCCTCTCCAGACCCCAGATGTTGTGGCATTGGCCAGAAGCTCTGGAAATGGGTAGCCAAGTCAGGGATGTTATTATTCCTCTCTGCCTTATCTTATAGACATAAACAGTGACCCTGAAAAATTGTCAGTTAATAGAGCTGTTGTAGCTTCTCTCTGCCCAGAAAGTTTTTTGGATTAAAAAAAAAAATAATTCTGTGCACATATTTATGTGCCCGTGGGTGCACACATGAGCAGATACAAGGATAGAAAGCTGGAAGTTCTGCCTCCTTTGGTCTGCGTTAGAGGTTACTGAAGCCCAGCACTACCACATGGTCAGGAGGATACAGCAGGGCTAATGACTCACGCCAAACAGTAGGCATGCTTTAGGTTTTGTAAAAAATACTGAATTGATGTGAAACACTGTGATGATGAAAATGAGCAGAATTTCTGCCACCTGTCCTTTGCATCCATTCTGTATCCTTCTCAAGTCAGCTTGTGACTAATTCTTCCAAGGGTCCCAGCTGCTTGGCATTTCTTGTGTTAAATAATGATTATGGTAGATGGATGTATCAGCTCAGGGATGGACACCCTTGGATTTGGGTGCTTATATGCCTGTACAGGTGTATATTTGGTAGCAGTACCAAGGGGATAAAAAGGGAGAAATATTAGGAAAAGTACAAGACCTACTGAAAACCTATGCAAAGCAATCCAGCATTTTCATGTATAGACTAAATAGAGCGTATCCACTTGTGGTCCCTTGGAGAGAAAGAGGCTGTGTGGTGGGTCAAGGCCGTGGGGTGGCTTTTGCCTGGGGAACAGGAGCAGGGCTGAGTGAGGTCTGAGTACTGGGGTGTGAGCAGCAGGGCAGCGCCTCAGGCTGCTTGCACTTCTGGTTTTGGGAGCCTGGCCCCAGGGAGTTATTGCTTTCTGCAGCTCCAATGCTGGGCTGCAGCCAGGGACAGGCATGGAGATGGACCTTTGGTCCGGTGCAGGACGGTCCCACGCCCTCCCTTGTGCAATCATGTTTACTTCTCTGTGCTCATTTTCTGAATAAATGACTAAATGGCAGATTAAAACACACGAGGGGAAAAAAGTATATGTGTACTGACAGTATTCAAAATGTAGAACTTTTTACACTATAGAAATGAAGTTGGTATGACAGCCCACTGCCTGGGTTTGGTGTTTGAATAAGGTTCTGTGCATTGCTTCCACTACTGGAGTGACCTGGGAGGAACTTCTGGCCCATTCCCTGCTTTGGAGCTTGTGGGACAGACCAGGAAAAGCTGCTGGGGGCTGGCCAGAAAAACATAGGGAAACAAACAGTATGTGGTGCAGTGTTCTGCTGAGCTTTCGATGCTCTGTGAAATGTTTTAGGTTCAATGAGTGACTTGTTCCCTGCAAAGCAACGTCACCACAATCAGCCAGTGTCCTCCAACCACACAGCATGTAATAGTGAGGCTCTGGATAAGATCTCATCTAAACTATGCAATTGTTTATACATTTCTGAAGAGAAATGCAGGTGACAATTTTTGATCCATCTTGCTTTGTACCTTGTTGCTGAGTCCCTGCTTCATGTCTGACTGGTTAAGGCTGTTTCCAAGAGCCAAGCTTTTGTCCCAGCCCTGCCTGCAGGGTGCACTGCAGAGAGCGCATCAAGGCGATAATGTGGAGCTGGAAAGATGAGGCCAAGGCCATGGGACTGTGTTGGAAGGCAGTGCACGTATATATCACAATTACACTTTTCAGAGACTGGAAATGCTGGGTAATTGTCTTTCCCTGCCAGTGCGCTCAGGGCACTCTACAACAATAAATTTCACCAGGAGTGCTAAAAACACAGAAAGCATGATAACGGGAAACCCGCTGCTCCAAAAATGCAATCCAGCACTGCAGCCATGGGAAAGCCAGGCTGGTGGATACTGCCCTGTGCCACCCACAAGGTTTTGGCAGAGCAAGAGCTTGGACCTGAGCATCATTTGGGAACAGGGACAGGCTTCTTGCTGAAGCCAAGGTGAAACTGTGTGCAGATCGAAAAGATGGGCAGGCTGTTGTTGAGCCCTAGGGAGTACCAGAAGACAAATATCCTTAAAAGAAAATTCAAAAAAATAATCTCCAGGGAAGCCATGCCAGCACTGCTGAAAGTGCTGCAGCATTGCCTGCTGCACCACAGGTCTGAGCATCTGCGCAGACCCCCCACGGAAGGATATCTATCACCTTCCATCCTGGGTTTAGAAAGGATCTTGCTTGCTCTGGAGCAACCGGGAGGAGGTGTGATGGGCTCAGTGCCTGGCTCAATGCAGACCATCATCTGCAGCAGGAGGAGGATGCTGGAGCTGCTCTCTGCTTCCCCCGGCCAGGCTGGGAGTCTATGCAAATCCTTCCCCTGGGTTCTTGTACCTGCTGCTATAGGAGGGCCTTGATCTCACTAGGGCTTCATAACAGTAGAATACACAAATAATAAGAATATAATCAAAACTGGACAAGAAAGTGTACTTGGGTAGTTTGCAGCGGCCGTTAGATAGCTGTGTTTTCTCTGTGTGTTTTGGAGATATTCATAATTAGAGCATATTTTTTGTAACCCTATCTTACAGTGGATTTGATTTTTAGGAAGGGGAAATGTCACTAAATCATTATTATTCATATGACAAATCCTGAAGGGTGATTTTTTTTAAACACCACCTCTATCAGTCTCTCCCATGTCACCTAACTTTTATGCAATAACACTGTTCCCTTAGAGATACCGTATAAAATATCTCTCACTTCCCAATATTATTCATAGAATTCCCATTATAGAACATTGAAAACCCAGATTAGAAGAGTACAAGAATATTTTATGACCAGTTTGAAAATGCTGTTACTGCTGCAATAAATTAAGAAGTTAAATTACTCCCACATTGAGTATTGATATACTGTGCGTGGCAGAAAAATTCTTTTGAAATATACTGTACAATACATATAGAGAAATTCCAGCCCTTTTGATGGCTGCAGTGTGACTGCCAGAGAAGCACTTTGTGTGTACATGGGGGTGGGGCACTGGGATGCCAAGTCTGGACTCCAAAGCAATGAGTTGAGCAAGGGTAAAACTAGAACTGTAAAATATTACGTGGTTAATTACTAACACTGAGATGTTGCATTTATTGGCAGAGCCTTTGTTCTTTTCACATTCGGTTTTTATGAACCGGACCTCTATGGATAAAATATATTGTAGACCAGTAGACACACATTTCCCAAAACGTGGTTGCTCTTCCACGTATCTGCACAGATATACACGTGAGCTTTACATGACGATGGGAAGACTGTGAGTGTACAATGCATCTACACCTCTTTCATCTTTATTTCTTTTGTGCAGATAAACTCAAAACTTTAACTGTCAAGGAAAAAAAAAAAAACAGAAAAGAATAGGCGTGTTTCACCCAGCCTGGTGGCTCTGCTGCAGTTGCTGTGTGCTTTTAGATACGAAGATGCTCAACTAATTAATGAAATCACCTTTTAAGCCCTATTTACTGTTGTGTGCACTACTGGAGTGATGTAAAGGCACTACAATGTAACAATCAGTTCTGAGGCAGTTATCTATGAATTTATGTGCACAAATATTTTTTCTCCTCTTGTAAATCTTCAGAAGTGATCTATTGTAATGGGAACTACGTGTATTCAAAATGGTTGTTACAGCTTCAGGTAATATCTGATCTTTCATATTTATTTCCATGTGTTGCCTGCTGTGCACACAAAGCAACACTTTATTAAGCAAAATAATTGGAGACATTTGCCTGTTTAGACTAAATTGGCAACCAAATCGCCTATTTTGCAAAATTTAACAAAAGAGCCCTCTTACACATTTTGCAAGGAAATCAAAACAGAGCTGCTGCTAAGCAGACAGTGTAAGCAGCTTATTTGGTTTTGCCAAGAACCTGGGAAATCTAGTAGTTAAGATTACAATAATAATTACAGTGTATTTTACTGATTGCAATATTCTGGTCCAAAAGTGACTATTTAACTAAGTTGGCTGTGGCGTCAAGTATGTACAAGTAATGTGATCTATTTATTAACAATTGCTTTCTGTGAGCACGTCCTTTCGGGATTGCCTTGTTATTTTGCAAATGAGGGGGAGTGAGCTTTCAGAAAGAGCGCCACTTAGACAGAACAGAGGAGTTATTTAAAGACAAGGTGCACGGGTGCGTATTTTGGAGATAGTTCTTGAAGGCTTTCTTCTCCAAGCAAAGCATGTTGGTGGGCAGTAGGAGATGAATACTTTTTTTTTTTCCCCTAGCTGTGCTAATGTGTTCCCCCAAAGATAAGCAGGAGGGTATTTGTAAAGTCCGAAGCCAAAACCCTTGCCCTGTGCCTTGATTCATGCTTCTCAGCCCAGCCCCACACCTCCAGTCCCAAGCCATGAGTGGAGCTGATCGCAGCCCAAGACAGCCCGGCTGATGTTGCGCTGCCCAGAGTGACTTATCTTCATGTCTAATCATGTAGCAGATCATGTATTCATTTGTGTTATTAAATAAAGACTAACAGAGTTGTACACCCAGCAGAGCAGAAGGAATGCACAAAGGATCATGGGTTCCCGGCATTCCCCGCTCCCTCTTGGAAAGCCGCTGACTCACTCCCCAAGCAATCAGCGTTGTGTGCCATTACAAATGGGGTGGTTAATAGGCCTGCATCCATTATCATTAGTGCATCTCAGCACGCAGGTACATGATGGGTCCTGCCAGCGCATTTGCTCCAGCTCACTGAGCCAGGGGCCATGCTCCATTGCAAATGAGGATGAGGAACACCTGCTCCAGGGTTTTTCGGCAGACCGGAGTCATCCTTCACATCTCATGCAACACTTGTTCTGTCAGAATGCAATGCTGGCACCGGCCGGAGCGGTGGTGTGCCAGGCGTCCGACGAAAGATTATAGTCTTCCCTGTGGTCTGCTGCTCAAGTTCAGCTTTGAATTTTTTTTCAAAGAAACCCTTTAAAAATTTATCAAATTCGTATTAGGCATTCAGTCATTATGTTAAGGGTTTAAAAATAAAGATGAAAAAAAAAACTTTGCTTCAGAAATTAACTTTCTTTTTTGGCAATTAGAATGGGAGCATAAAATATTTATCGAGTCTGCTAATTTTATTCACAGTGCTGAGTGCTGGCTGGTTTGATATGTTTTCTGAGAGAGATTTTATTTTGGGAAAGTAAGACTTATGATGATTATTATTATTTTTTTATTCATGGTGTTTGTGGGATTTTCATTTTAACTGGCTGACCCTCAGTGTGATATCAGACAGCATCCAAATGGGGGAGCAAACGTTGCCTCATGGAGATGTGTGCCCCTGCATCCTGAAGGCTCTGCTCTGGCTGCCTTCCAGGGCTGGGACAAAGGCTCTCCTCATCCTCCCCAGAAGGCCCCGTGCTGGCTGCCAGCCCCAGTAGAGCTTGTTCTAAGCATGAGAAACCAAAATTAAGGCAGGACTAATAGCTGCAATTTAAAAAAAGCAGGTCCTGAGGTCTGCAAATTGTGCTGAAGGTGGTGGTGCATCCTAGCTTCCTGGTATCTCCATCTCATATAATGGGGGGGGGCTTCGTGGCCAAATCCTCACAGCAGCTGAAAACAGGACCTAGAGGCACCTGTCCCCATCTTCTGGAATCTCTCCCTCCCAGGGGGATGTCTCCTGTCTGCTTTGCATTGAAGGCAGTTCATGTGCCTTGGCACCATTTCCCCATGGGATGGCATCACCTCCTCCCCAGAAGGGGCTGTGCTAAGATGGGGCTTTGGCCCCTACAGCTGTTTCTATAGCGGGGAGGGACAGCTGTGGCTGCTCCCTGAATGCCATTGGCCATGACACAGTGCTGCCACATTGTTGTCTTCTCCTAGGCAAGAGAAGGAAAGGGGATTTTCTGCTTCTCCATTTGTAAAATGTAGATGAATAGACCTAAGGCCGCACTTAAAATGAGGATGTAACTGAGAAGTTTCTGTTTGCTTCTCCTCAAAACACTGATTTTTGTTCCCTCTCTCTCTCCACTCAGTCTCCCCCTCTTCCCCCCCTTCACCCCCCCAAAGAAGTCTTTGGTTCTGCTTTGAAAGCGTCGTAGAAAATGACAGCTCTTTGATTTTGTCAGGAAGTTCTGTCTGGTGGAATACAGGTTTCCACAGTGATAAAATTACACTGGAGGTTATAGGTCTGCAGCTTTGCTTCTCCTCCAGGAGTGTGGAACCTTCAGTTTGATCAGTAAATATTTAAGGCTTACACCTTGGGATCCAAAGTCTTACCTTTGCTTTGTTCTCAGGAAGTACCAAAAAATTACCCCTGGGATTCATCCTTTTGGCCCTTATGAACTTTGACAATCAAATGAAATCTTGGACGCTGGCTCCTCAAGGTGCTTCTCAGCCTCTCCCAGATTTGAGTTCCTTGGCCACTTCCATCAAATGGAATGTCATTGTGATTTATTTTGTGCAGTCATTTTGTTGTTGTTGTTTCGTGTATCCTTGTCCTTCTCTGCTCATCTCTCCTTATCAGAACAGTATGGGCCATGGGAACGGTTGAACTTGTTCTTTTTTCTTTCTTTCTTTCTTTTTTTTTTTTTCTTTTTTTTTTTTTTATCACTTCCCTGGTGGAATTGGAGCTTACATGCACATCAACTGTGCAGGGGTGAGCTATTGCCAGACTGGTCCCTTAGACTATGATTTTAGGCAGTTTAAACAGACTTGGTTTTGGGATCATAATGATAACAGCTGCCACGTTGGCCCTGCATCCACTCTTCCCTCCAGTTCTGGGGTTTGTGAGGAAAGCAAGTCCTTCTCTTGTAAAATATTGCATAGCTTTGTCTCATAAAAATGAAGGAAAAGTCAGCTCAACTACCAATGAGAAATACTGCTCTGTGGTATGACTGCAAGGGGAACTACGTGCTTCTTGTTTCCAGGGTGCCAGAGCAGCGTCTGTTAGTCAAAATGAGGAAAGGAGACAAAAAGCTGCTTCTTTCTTTTAAGGTCTCTGAGTTTTATGCCCTAGATGCAGATCTGGTGCTGGAGGTTCTATACGTAAGTCATTTCACTGTAACCACCTTCCTGATCTGATTCAGTGCATGGAATTTGTTGTTGCCCCAATGATGATAGATCAATGCCTGCTTGATCTTATTTCTAGGTTCACGAATCTAAGACAGTTCATAGGACTGGACAAAATAACCTCCCTAATAGGTCTGAGATTTTGCTAGTGACTTTGCTTCTAGGCTCAGCTCCTGAAGCTTTTTTATGATTTGATGAAATAAAAATACCGCAAGAAGTGCTACTGTGAATGCTATGGCTTAGAGACTCATGATAAACTTCTGATATCTCTGTTTTTGGTGGTTTTTTTAGTAGTCTACATGTTATTAAGCAGAAATATTCCTGCTTGCTTCTTTTATCCTCTCAGCATGGAAGAACTACTTCAGAAGGTGTTTAGGGCTGTGCTGCACCAAATGCCCTTGGATTGCTAATGGAGATGTCTCTATGTCTCTGCCTTCCCCAGGGACTCATGCTGGTCACTGGTGATTCAGTATCGTGCATATGAACAAATTACATGTTGCTTTATAAAAAATTTTACTGGAGAGGATAAACATTTTTGTCGTTGTTCTGTAATTATGTCACTTTTTGTTTGATAATGCAGTGGGATTTTGCTCATGTTCTACTAATGCCTTCTAATTTCCGTCCACCCAGAATTACTCAAGGCTGATGTTGTTGCAACAGTGGAAAATGATATCACAGGGTTGCCAACCTCTACTCATTCAGAGGGACTGGGGAGTCTGAGGAAAGAAAAGCTGTTTGGAGGGGTGACAATAACAAAGAGAAGTGTACATGGCTGCTGCAGGCTGTATAGGGGACACTGTAGTTGGAAATGTGAATAGGAAAAATGGGCTTTGGTTTGCACTTCTCATGGAGTAATCCTAGAATAATGCCTGGAAGATGCCTCTTAAATGGCTTTAGATATAAGGTACTGTGATAAAGTGGAGACCAACTTAAAAAACATTTTACCAAAGCTTCAGTATTTCCGTATGTATATCCTGATGGTTTTTGCATAAAAGAAAAGGAAGCTGACCTTAAGATAGAGAGTGTTACTGGTTTCTTCAGTGCAATTACTGTGGCAAAAACTGCTTTTGAATTTGCTGCGGGTCTGAATCCTTTTCTTCTGTCTGGATGAAATGCAACTCATTAATTTGGAGTGCAAAGCTAATTTTGTAAGATAAATGTTGGGAAGTTTATAGATCTGTGGGTGCTATCAGATCTAGATGGTTGTTCAGGTATGTGCTTCAGATAACCTTGGAGCTTGGGGTATATTTATATGCTTTTCTGGTTATGAATGCACTTAAGTATGGGTTTATAAAATCAGAATGCCGTTAGTGTGTCAAACAAGAAAAATCCCTCCTCATTGGTGTACTTCTAATGTATGGACTATGTTGGAGTTATCTGCTAGCTAGAGAGGTGGCGGAATCTAATTTGGACACTGTGTTTATATCATTTCAACCTTCCTTTCCTATGTGAAGCTGCAACCCTGACCTTCAGTGACCTGTTCTTTCACTCTGGTGGTAGGGCACACACTGCTGCTTGTGGCAGTGGGCAGGGACTCTGTAACATGACAGCAGACCCCTAAGCTGGCTCTGAAACTAAGCCCCCAGAGGTGCACTGCTGGTGCATTAACCCACTTTGCTATCCAGCCTTCTAGTGATACATTTTTAAAGTACTTTTTTTTTTTTTTTTTTTTTTTAATTGAGAAGAAGAAAATACATCCTGTATTTGGGAAATAAAATTACAAAATCATGCAATGAACTAGATGGTACTGACAGATCTTAAAATCAAAAAGGGTTGGTGTATACATATTGCAGTGTATTACTCATCAATGCCAAGCACGCTAGAATTGCCTTACAGATTTTGTTGCTGTCCTGAGAGTGAAATTTGGAAAGCTGAGTAGTGTGCCTCCCACATGCAGTGTGATGAGTATTCTCTGTGAAATTACAACTTTTGAGGGGCTATTTGATTATGTAGGTTAAGGCAGGGATGAGAGCATTCTGCTTTGTTAAGACGTGGGGAGCTGGGTGCTGCCAGGACATTATCCTCCTCACAATCATAGAATCATGGAATGGCCTGGGTTGAAAAAGCCCACAGTGCTCATCTGGTTCCAACCCCCTGCTATGTGCAGGTCGCCAACCAGCAGCCCAGGCTGCCCAGAGTCACATCCAGCCTGGCCTTGAATGCCTGCAGGGATGGGGCATTCACAGCCTCCTTGGGCAACCTGTTCCAGTGCCTCACCACCCTCTGTGAAAAACTTCTTCCTAATATCCAACCTAAACTTCCCTGTTCTCATCCTCAAAAAAGCCAAAATTAGGATTTGGTTGAAGAAACTCATTGTATGAGTTTCTTTGCTATTTAAGCACTAGATTCTGTGTTTTTTTTGTCTTTGCTTCCTCTCCTTCCTTCTCCACAGATAACTAGTGAATAACACATCATATTTAATACTGGATTTCAGTGCTCAGTTCTGCTCTGTTTTCATTCAGCCTCGGTCTGGACAATGGGCTCCTTTGCCAAGAGCAAAGTGGGTCGAGATGGCATGTCTCCTGCCAGTGCTCACCCTCGTGCCAACACAGCACTCAGCTTTTTTCAAACACGTGGAAGGAGAGCAGTCTGAGATAAGTAAGCTCTTATTTATACTTGTGGCCTCGTCAGGATTTGAATTGAAGTCTCCAGAGATGCCCTCCAGCTTCTTTAAATTTTATTTTTTTATAATGAAGATAATTTTGAGTTTTACAAGCACTGAAACATCTAAAACTAATAAACATTTTATACATGTGTCAAAAGATGCTTAAAAAGCAGCAAAACTATGTTTTTTTTTTTTTTTAACAACTTGGGAGGGTGGGGGAAGAGGCAGGGAGAAAAGGAAAAAACCACCGTGCACTCGTTGTTTGCCAAATTCCTGCAGCCTGAGCCAATTTTTACAGATGAGTTATAAACCCCAGCCTAATGGAGCTTTAATGAAAGTGCTGACACTACCCAAAGCCTGGGCAGGAGTACTGGTGCCACCCCACAAAGCCACCCGTGTGTCCCTCTATCCATCCTAGGGTGCTGCCCAATGGGAAGGAAAATACCAGGAGCTCCCCAGCTCGCTCACCTCTCTTCCTACTGCTTGTTTGCAGAAGGTTTTTGGCACGCTGACCTGGCAGCCCACAGAGAAGCACGGCAGCTATCAGTGCAAAGCGGCAGGGACCACGCGGCCTCGCCGGACCCAGCTTCAAACACAGCACAGGGCTCAGCATGGGGCTTAGGGAAAATGCTCTTACGGTAATCGTCCAAGTGTTATATTTATGTCTGCTTGGAAATCCTCTGCCGCTTATTGATTCTTTGATGTTTTGTAGAGATGAAGATATTTGCACTGAATGGGTGGAATGGTTTGGTTTCTGAATGTCTTTTTCATCTTTGTGGGGTAGATGTGTATACAGGCATGCATCCCCACGGGTAGATGAAGGTGTGTACGTAAATACGCACATAAAATAATGCCTTGCTGAGTATCTCACAGTTGGTTTACTTTTATCGCCAGTTCCAACATATAAAGCCCAATTTTAATAATCAAATTAGAGCCAACAGAAACCTGTACAGGTGAGAGGAAATCCGCGAGCGTGATCAAAACCACATTTCTGATCCAGGACGAAATAGCAGGCTACAGGGAGGTACATCTGTAAATTATACAGGAAGCTTTCTTCAGCAACTGATTCACCCTGACAGTTTTACTGGAGTATATGAAAATTAGTATTAAAGATGTGATATGTAGGCTTCTTTCCAGGAATTCCAATCTGGTTTCAATAAAATGAAAACACTGATTGGAAGTGAAGTTGCCTTCCGGTTTTGCCTTTGGCTATTATGTGTTCATTCGTGAAGTGACTGAATTCCACAACTACTTTTAATATTCACCTTTTGAGTTCATCTTCCGTACTGGACACATTGGAATGATTAAAATAGCACTGCCTCCTGAAGCCGGATTCTCTTTAATTTGAAACAGCCTAGGTGCCAAGGAAAAAAATAATAATAATAGAAAAAAACGAATGCTCTGTTAAGTTCATCCTTTCTTAGCATCAAGTTGTTTCACTGCCCATTTTGGGTAGAATACTAATAACGTAGCAGCTTTTAGATTATTCAGGAATCGCTGGATGTTTAGATGTGCAGGGAAGCCTAAGGAGCACAGCTTGTGCTCCCCATCGCTACCCTTGAAGGCTGCTGCTGAGGGCCTGGGCTGGCTGCAGTGCTCAGCTGCCCTTTGCTGCACAGAGCCCTGGGTCTGTCCCAGAACGCCTGAGAATCTGGGCATGAGTCAGGAACGGGGGCAAAGCCTGAGCCAGGGAAACCTTGCAATGCAAACTGTTGCATGCTAGCTTGCTGTGCAAATTGCCATTTGAATCCTGAACTTGTGGGGGATTTTGTCTGCCAGATGAGCTGACTAGCTTCTTGCAGAGCATGAGTGATTTTATGCTTTGAATAGCTCATAAAGAAATCAAAATTCCTGTGTATTTGCTAACACCCTCCAGACCTTGCTTGGTGTTTTGGGGAGATAGTGTCCTGGGATGGAAAATCTGATGGAGCCAGGCTTGGGAGATCCTAGGAGGAGCTGGAGAATCCATCTGAGGCCCAGGTGGTATCCAAAGCACCCCTGGCACAGATGGCATGAGTGATGGTTATATGAATGAGCTTCCCTTGTTTTTAACATGGCGAAGTTGGCAGTCGTGCTGATGAGAGCAACCTGCTCATGGAGATCACCTGGGGTATGAATTGTTGGGTGAAGCCCTGAGAAGACCCCACGT
>NC_143443.1:34061370-34108870 GCF_987193195.1 Phasianus colchicus
AAAGTGCCATTACCAAATGGAACAATATATTGGTAACTACAGGTTCTTAAATCAAACCCAGTTATATGATGTTAATGGGCAAATTGGCTGTGTTTAGACGTTTGTCTACTTATTAAATCTCTAATGAAAGGCACGCCAACAAATTGGCTAACATTTTCCACTGAAGATGATTCCTGAAATATTTCTAATACATTACAGAGCAAGCCATTGTTATTAAGAGAAATGACACAAGCATTTCCCAGCAGCTTTATCTGTAATGGTAGCATACCTCTACAGGTCGCCAGAAATTTTAATGTGTTATATTAACCTCTCATTGCAGTTGTTGAGTTCTTATGCTCCTTCCTCTTGACATCTCTTGAAATTAGAAGGCACAGGTCTCAAACATACCAGATAAGCTGAAATTGATGCCTCGTGACTTTTTGGCCCAGTTGTATATGATGTTAGTGTAACTATTTTCCTGCTATACCATACCCCTGAATAGGAATAAGTGCACTTACTTGACTCAATCAGCCATCTGTGACTCCATCAGCCACAGTGGAAACTAATGGTAATTGCCAATTGTTAACCAGACAATAGCAGATGCTAACTTTAATATCCAGCAGTGCTCTTCCGAGCATCTTTTATGTAGACATGGTCTCACTTTAATATGTGTTTTCTTTCCCCAAAATACAGCAACTTAGTGAAGGCTGATTAGCCTAGGGAGCTATGTGACTTGAAGCAATGAACTTTGAGGAACGGCAGCCGATGTTCTCTTTCTGGTCCACCATATGCATAATAGAAAGAAAAAAAAAAAGATTTTGTTTAAAATTCTTTTTTAACATGCAGTTTTTCCAGTGAATTTTCACAAAGAGCCATGCGCTGGATGCTGACACGAGAGTAATGCCTTTCCTGGCAACGCACTTGCCTTCTATTAGATAATCAATTAGTCTCAGAACATTAAAAAGCAAAATGCTGCAACAGGATTTTCCACCAAATTCAAAAATATTTGCTAAAGGATTTCACCGCTGCCATTTATTTCCATCTAAGCACACTGGCCATGGCTACACAACAAAACGCCGTTGTTTTGGCACCGGAACAGCTTTGCAGCCCTGGACCCGGAGGACATCTGGAGTCTTCTGGGTCACGGTGGGTCCTTTTTTGCAGAAATTTGCTTGCCTCAAATAATGAATGAGCCCATTTTCGCTTTGACTGTGGCCTGCAGTCTACAAGAGACATTAGGAGCAATTTGTAGTCAACGTGCAGGTCTGTTCCATCTAAAATATTATCAATGAGCTTGTCAACCCGAGCCTTAACCTTCTTTGTTATTTTCATCTGCTCCTCTCTCAGATGTCTCTCCTCATACCCATAACCTCTGAAGACTAGCAACAGGATGTCATACACCTGTTTTGCTCAAGGCTGGGACTTGGAGCCCTGCGCGATATTGTGTAGGCATTGGCTCGCTTGCTGCTTTGCTCAACGTATATGTCAGAATGTCAGATGATAGTTGTTGTATCTGCAGCTGTTGCATGAGCAGAGTGCCAGGGGCACAACTTTCCTGCAGTGAGCTTTAATTTGCTCTCCCCTCCCCAAAGAGCTCCCGCGTTTCACCTTGCTGCTGCTGCTGCAGCTGGAGCTGCGCAGCCCGCGAGCACGCGCGGCGCGGTCTGGAGGTCTGTGGGCTGCTCCTTGCATCCTTGCTCAATGAGGCATTTTGGTAATTGTTTGCGGGAAGGTATTGTAAACACTGAGGGATTTATATTCGTGCGAGTCAATCTGCAGTATATTTGGATGCTGTTCCAGGAGAGCTACTTGTAGCCTAAATAAGCCATAACCTGCCAAGATATTCATGGGAGATCTGACTAGGTTTTTGACTGCTCTCAGAATTAGGTTGACAATCAAAACAGATGTAGAATGAGACTGCAACTGGATTGCCAAAGGCAAAAAACTCCTGTCAAATTCTTTAAAGGAGCAAGCTGATAAACCACTGTAATACACAGGAATAGTGGACATTAGCGACTAGACAAGGACACATATGTCCACCTTCGGATTTGTTCAGGACTGCAGATTTGTATTACAAATTAGGTAGCAAGGGCATTGGAAATAATGCTTTAAAATACACAGACAGGGCAACTTTAAAAACACAGTATTACTGCATGAATATTACAAGATGTTTCTCAGTGCTGTTTTTTTTTAAATACGTGCTTTTGCAGAGTTGCTGCATTTTGACGTGACATGTTGGGAAGGCAGAGATCATCTGTAATTTAAAACAAAGCAATAGAGATCTTGATTAAAAAGCAACACAATTCTGCATTACTGGGTATTGCTTTGGTTATATTTATTATTTAAGTAGACACGAGGCATTTTGTCTTTCATTTGAAATTTTAACTAAGTCAAGACTAAATATGTAAAATGAGGCTTCATCTTCCATAAGGAAGATAGGTGCCGTGGCCTAACGTGTACGTGTGTATCCTGTCTAAGAGTCGCAACTCGTAATTCTTACATCTAGGTCCTCGTAACAGACAGAAAAGGAGGGGTTTGTGGGATGAGGCGCAGGCATGAAAGACACTGGTGGGAGACAAAAACGACAACTGGATTACAGCTGCCTGCTGGGCAAATTGCTGGCTGAAAGGACGTCGCTGCATATACAGATGCCTCAGCATCTACACTCACTGTATGGTAAGTCTTTGTGGTGTTTCAGGTTAAATCTGACTGACAAATATGACAAATATTTAATGAAACCTTTGCTTGGGGGAAATGCTGATTCATTCAAAAGGGAACGGTGCACAGGAGAGGGTTTGTTTCAATGAATATCCTAATTTGAAGAAAAAAAAGTAGGAGAAAAAGTCATAATAGTTTTCATGTGATTTAACAGTTTAAAAAAAAAAAAAAGGAGAAAACAATTTATGGAAATGCCTTTTGCTTTCATAAAGTACTTAGTAAGGTTTTTTCAATAATTGGTAGAAACTACAGAATTATAGAGCCTGAATAATATTTTTAATTATGTACTTCTAAAGGATTTTTACTTTCTCGAAGGCTACTTACCCTTCTGTTTTGCACAGCTACAGAGGGAGCAAAATGGCAAAAGGAGTGCGGTCTCATGCTCCCAAACACACCTCCTAAACACCCATGGGCAGCAGCACCAGGGAGCAGCACGCTGTTCCCAGGAAGCAGTCGTGGCTCCAGGCTGTTAGTGACTGCTGCACTTTGGCTTGGTGGTCACTTGGCATGGGCGGCCCATTGCACAGAGTGCCACAGCACTGCGCAGCTGAGCGTTTGAAGTATCTGCTGGCAAAACCACACACCCTGCTCCATCTATGCAGATGGATGGGTCCAAGTGGAGAGCAAGTCCTTAGGCACTAAATAAGTGGGGTCTGTGATCTCTCACCCCTCTGATACCCATGCCAAGTTCTCCTCTGCATTCTCTGGCATTCTCTGGCCCATGCAGACTTCTGAGCATCTCTGGGCTTGCAGAGCACAGAAGCCCCAGAACAAAACATCCCAGAACAAAACTTTTTTTTTTTTTTTTTTCTTAATTTTCCTTTTTCTTCTTTCCAAGAGGATGCCATCCCTATATTAATACTTCTCTAATCTTTTTAATTAAAATCAAATCTATTTTGATACCTTTCCACCAGACCCACCACTATAATCCTGAAGGAAGGACAGACTCCCTTTGCTGCAGTGTAAGGAAATGTCATTTCTTGCATTATATTTCCAGGCAAGTTAGGCAATGTTCACTTAATTATTTTTTCTTAGTCAGAATTCAATGCCTTCATATCCTGGTTAGATCTTGATAGGAAAATAAAAGAACATGTCAAGAGAGGGGTTCCGTTACAAATGGAGTGCAAAAATTATTTTGGAGAATGCCCATTTGTGAGTGATTTCTAGCCTAATTCTGCAAACCCTGGTGGTTTGGACAATCTAGCAACCAGAGGTTTTGGTTACTTGCCCAAACTAACCCTAAAAAGCAAACCTTTGGAAGCTTGCCTTTCAGTTTAGTGTGTGATATAAATAGCTCTGCTAGGAGCAAAACAAAGGAGGTATTGCAGAGAGCAGCCAAGAGAGACTACATGAAACATTTGATCGGGCCATGTTTTGGGCTTCTGTCATAGCAACGCTGCAAGTTAGAGACACGCTGCTGCTGTTCCTGCTGTTAATACTTTGTCCGTGTGACACAAGGCAATGAGCATCCAGCATCTCATCCGGTTCTGTGAAAGAAAGGCTTGCTACCCACCCCAAAAATGTAATTAACGTAATACTTGGTGAGTCCTTCTGGTGGTGGCTTTGCTGCAGAGCTTCTGCCTCAGGTGGTGGAGTTCCACCTGATTCAGCACGGAGGACAGAGGTTGGGTTCAGGGCTCCCTTGCCTCCACATCCCAATCTGGGTGAAGTAGGATCCGATAGTGAGGGCACAGAGTCACCTTTCAAAGTGCTGCTTTTTCTTAAGTTAGCTCTTGTGACTGCCAGAATTATTAAGTGTATCTATACAGACACAGATTCAGATCTGAACAGGTTAACGGCCCAGAACAAATTGGTTGCTTGATTAATTGTAAGTGTTATAGTTTTGCTATGGTATCCCTAGTACTTGCTGCTGTAACTTTGGGAACTTTGCTCTTCTGAAAACTGGATCTGTGCATGAGCAATCCTAAGGATGGAGGCTGAAACAAGGCAGAAACACCCATCTCTGATTAAAAGACAGAATTTCCAACAAAGCCAAGCAAAATCTGATAACTCCAAGGAAACCCTAGAGCCTCCTCACAGCTCAGCTGACATCCAGATATTTATGGGCCGTGTAAGAAAATTCTGGCCACTTTATCTGCATCCACTTTCCTATTTCCCCCTTTCTTTGTGACTGCTCAGCTTTGATGACAATATGCTGTAAAACTGCCACTCGCTTGGCCTTTTTTTTTTTTTTTTTGTGTGTGTGTGTGCCTCCTCTTCTGGCTTCCAGTCAGTGGTCATCCCCATATCCCATTCCTATTCCTCCTGCAGAATTGGGATCATCTCATGCTGTCAAAATCCGAGGGCTGGGCTGCTGATAGACACAGCTGATGCACAGTGGAAGAGCTTCTCCATAACTCCCTATTACTAATCAATGAGCATGTTTGATATCCTGGCAGTGCGGTGTTTCAGAGTAGCTGAAGGAAAATGGGAACCTGCA
Source organism: Phasianus colchicus (assembly GCF_987193195.1). Lineage (NCBI taxonomy): Eukaryota > Metazoa > Chordata > Aves > Galliformes > Phasianidae > Phasianus > Phasianus colchicus. The sequence continues at coordinate 34,066,508 of NC_143443.1, forward strand.
ATACTGGCATTACATCACAGGCAGTGGTTGGTCATTGATGTCATCATTCCTGTAGTTTGCCTTATATATACAGCCTGCAGTGACTTACCTCCGATCTACAAAGGTATGGATTTGAAAATGAACATCACCAACTTTAAAATCACTGTGCAATGGAAATGATTCTAGCTCAAAGGGGAGGCGAGGTGTGAATCTGGGGTTTTCTCTTGCCTATTTAAATATCTGACTCCTTTACAGGGTACATGAGATTACTTGTCTTTCCATGTAGACTATAATGAGGATATGAATATCTTGTGTTTTACCATAATTTTGCCTTATGGATGAATGCAAGTTTTGTGTGCATAAAAATGTTTATAGTCATACATTTTCTGTTTACTCAGTGAAATTATTATTTCTTACCGCACCAAGCTTAAGTATAAAGCAGAACATCTTTCAGCAGTTAACTTTGCCTTTGTTATCCTCTGTACTATGCATGTGCATCGCTTGATCTTAAAACCAAGAGCTGTGGATGATGTCCCTTGTCTTTTCTTCGAGGCTGGCTCCTGGAGGTCTGCCTTCCAGTTAGCAGCGCCGGCGAGCAGCAGCACCTGTGTCTCCACGCCAGACAGCTGGCACGCTCCATGCATGCCACCGCGCACCATCTGTGCCACACATCACGTGCCAGTTACGTGACTGGGGAGAGTCAGGAGGAAGAAAGTAAGTTCATAGTGTGGCTGTAGTGGGGTTGGGTTTGTGCACTGAAACCTGCAGCGGGGTCGGTCCTTTCCCGTCTCCGCCTGCTCTCTTTCTGAAGCAGTGCTGCTCTTACAAGCCTGGTGAAATCATGATATACAGGGAGAATTTAAGCTTGAGATGTTCAGGGGGCATCAAGCACAGAAGGCATTTTGTTTCTGTAGAGTCTATAAGGAATTGTTTGGGGTATTGAAAGCATTAGGTATTTTTCAATGCATAAAGAGACCATTTTTCCAGTAGAAACTCTATTCAGCTTAAGAAAGAGACCATTCACAAATAAAAGCTCAGCACCTCTCTGTAAAAGAGCAGGACCCACATCCCCAGTGATGCTGTGAGCTGGCAGTCTGCCAGGGCACAAGCAGTGGTATCTGCTCTTAGAGGCATGCCCATGGGGTAATGATTCCCCTACAAGAGCAGATCTCACCAGTAATTGGGAGCCATCAGTCCCCTCCATGGGTACGTGCTTTGCCCCAAGATGACCATCTTTCTCAAGGGAAGGTGCTCTCTGGTACAGCCAGTAGATGTGGAAAAGGAACTTTTCTCTCCACTCTATTCTGTGCTTCTCATTCTCTCTCATACAGTAGGTCAGGGCTGTGAGGCACCTGGAGGATATTCCCGGTCCTGCGTGCTCAACACTATTGTTGTGAGTCCCCACAGGGGTGACAAGAAATGAGCTCCAAACAAATGCTTCTTCATAGGTGCAATGCACGTAAGTGCATTTTTGGATCATAGTCCAAGAATGCATCCTTTGTGAGATAGCGAATGTGCCAGGATGACTTGCCTTTTCTCAGTCCGGCACTTTCCGTTGAGTGTAGACAGGGTTGGGAGTGCTACACATCAAGGAGAGGGGAATTAATGAATGAGAAAACCTTGACATTTACGCAATTTAGGCATGTTACTTTTATTTAAGTTTTTTTTTCTTTTCATAGAAAGGGTGCAGAACCCTTAGTGAATAGACCTGTTAATGCCTCTTGCTTTTTGTGTTTATATGTGCCAGTTCTAATAATTGTCACATCGACCTAAGTGAGAAACATCCAGACATGTTTATGGAAGAAGCCGTAGGGCTTTAGTTCAAGTGACTTCTGTTACTCCTGGGTGGGGAAGAAGGGAGGTCAATAAACAACAGAAATTTGTTGGTTTCCCAGTGCCAGGATTTATCACGTGTAAATATGTAGGACTTTGGAAGCCATTAATTATACATAAAGTCGATAACCTATCTTAATAGAACTTAAACTGAAAAAAGCAATCTCATTTAAGAAATAAGCCTTTCCATACTGTGAGTTCACGATTGTCAGAGAAAGGACAAAAGCTGAAAACATGCTCTGGACCCGCAGTAATTGCCATTGCCAGTTTCTGAGTTCATACAAAGAATTGCTTTCCATGTAGGCATATCAGGAAAGATAGAAATTCTGGATCTCAAAGGTCTTATCTGTGTTTAGGATAACCAGCATTGCTAGTTAGCAATGGACAGAGGAATTCTGGAGAAACAAGTGTGACAATTTGCTCTTTTATGATATTAGCAAATTGTTTTAAATATTTAAAAGGACATACCTTATCTGCAGTTTCATTTTCTCCCTAAATGAATCAAGAAGAAAAATAGCGGATTGCTAGAAAAATAATAGTGCTACTAATAATACTATTAATGTTAATTCCACCACAGCTCTGCTGATTTCCAGAGACTACAATCTGGCCATACATAATGCACCTGAATTTAGACTTGAATTTTGCTTCAGTAAAATTTGTAAGAAAAGTATGTATCCATGAATACCCAAGCTTCAAAAGAAGTTCCAGGGCCCAGTTCACAATTTTTTTCTAGTGACAATTAATCTTATGCAAGTTGGGAAGATCTGTCATGAAATCATCATTATTTCATGCTGGTACGGCACAGTTTATTCTCTTTACTTTGTGCTTTATCTTTCTCATGGAAGATCAGGAACCAATTCTTGGCCGTTACTTTTGACAGCAACCATTTTAAATGAGCCAGACATGAGCAAAGTGAGGCCCACACGTGAGTAGGGGTTGCCAGGTTCTGTCCGTTTTTTCAACTGGCTAATTGTGGAAATATTTTTTGCTCTTTGTTTAGAGGGATGGGTTGGTTTGTTTGCTTGTTTCCTCTGGAGCGGGAATTTTTGTCAGTTCTCGCCCTTGTTCCACTTTGCAGGAGCAGGCGTTTGGGTTGTTAGCAAGTGACATGCCCGGGAATATAAAAGAGCACTACATCTTTGGAGATGTTTTGCAGTATTCCCCAGCATACTTGTTTGTTACAATTTGAAAGAAGCTATTGAACTGAAAGGAGGGACAAACAATTTACAGGCGGACAAAGCCAGGGAGATCTAGGAGCGTCCAAATTTCCATGAAACGCTCTCGTTCCAATTCATATTTAAATGGGCTCCAAGCAGCTGGACAACCTTTCTGTGGCCGACCACAGCTGATATTTCTAACCAATGGGAAATCAAATGCAGTTTGTTGAGAGCAGATGAAAAATGTGTGTTGTAGTCTTTTCAACGTAAGAGAATAAATACCAAACTGCTGGAGCACGTCAAGATGCTTAAGTGCAGTGGAGCAGGTTGTCAGCACTGTGAATTGGCATAACTTTTCTGAAGTCATTCTCTTTATGCTGGCTTACAACAGCCAAAAAGCAAGCCAAGTATTTTGATGCTTTTCTGTTTTTTTTTGTTTATTTGTTTGTTTTTGCACAAATTATTATTTTTTACAACTGTGTGTAGGCAACAGTGACTGCTGTCCAAACATCAAATTTATGAAGGACCAAATCCTACAGTCCTGATTGAATTAAAACGTGTGATAGACCTGAGGAAAGAGGAAGCCTAGATCAAAAAGATGTTTAAGGACTTATACATAACTTCTGTAGGCACTGTTTTCACTGAAAATGTTCAGCTGTGGACTCTTTATTAACAGAGCATTGAGTATTTCCATGTATGATTACTAGACATTCATTCTAAATCTTCTCCTTTTCAATGGGCAAATTATTTTTTGTCTACTTCCCTTCTACTAATTACGATACTAAAAGACTTCAGAGTTATTCAAGTAATGACTAAGAAAATAAAATTCCTCTGTTAATTTTGAGGTTCAGCTGTCACATCTGTAAATCTGTGATGAGGAGAAAAGTCTAAAGTAACTATCTGAAGTAACTATTCTCCAATTTATTGCTTGAAGATAAAATTAGATAAATGAGCTATTGCCTTCTGCATACATAAAAAGGCGCTCATGTAAGTGAGTTGACACTGTTAGTGTCTGGTGATGATGATCACCAAGGAAAATCTAGTTCTTGATGCATCCTAGTTCCCATCTCCACGAATAAGAGTTTCAGGAGAAATCTGAGTAGTTATTTTGTTGGATGATACGTATTTCTCCAGTAGGAGCACAGCTTTGCTCTGTGTGGGCCAGGCATGTCCTAGATAACGCGGTCAGTACCTACTCGTGGAACTGGTGACTACATGCAGTGGACAGAGTGGAGCTATGGGAGAAAATGAGATAAAACCCAAACTGTGCCTCAGAGAGCAGAATTTAACTTCTCCAACTGCTGTAGTTAAATGATGCCCATATCTGCTTTCTGTTGCTAATATATTGTCTTGGGTTTCTTTGGAGAATGAAGCAGAGTTTAGGTGACAAGTAGACTCTACTAACTTCTCGTGAAGTTAAGATAAAGTATCTGAAGTTCACTTTTATTAATAACCAGTTTTGTAGTCAGTAGAGAAAAAATAATAAAAACTGGAGGAAAAAAAAGAAAAAGATGCAAAAGTCTTCACAAGAATGTGATCTTCCAAGGCCAAAATTAGTGAAAGAAGGCTACCTTTGGCTTCCACAGCTTTCCAGAGTTTTCCATAGAGGAAAGTGGCTGCAGGGAATGCATATTAAATATATCCTTTAATTTGGTTTTACACAAGTAAAACCTTGAGTGAATGTTCTCACTTTATGAAAATTGAACAAAATTGCTGCATGAAAAATAAAACTATTCACACACTTTTGTTTTTAATAAATAAAAACTTTTACCTAAGGGAGGAAACAATCTGGATTTGGTGCAAATATGAAAAACAAAGAGAAATTATTAGACAATGCCTTTTATTTTTTTCTTTAAGTAGGCAAATGGAAAAGAAGTATCTGAGCAAGACATTGATCCTGCTTAGAATTTTATATTCAAATACTTCCTAATTGTATATTGAAAAATATAGCATTAACAGTCTTTCCAGCTTAAGTGATTGCAAGATGGAAATAGTGTCATTGAAATTGGCAACATTCATCATAAAGAGCTACTATAAATACTGCATTGGCTTCCAGAAGTTGTCCTTATAAGAGACATTTGTTAAATTGTGAATGTCACAAAAAAGTCAGTGTTAGACTGGGGCTCTCCCAGATGTTTGCTGGGAGCAATCATCAATAGTACAGGAACTTGTCAGTGATTAAGATGGCACAGTTCTCTAGCTACATGACTTCCCAGTAGCATAAATTTCTGTGATTTCACTAGTGTCACCGATGCTAAGACAATTTACATTAGTTGAAGATCTGACTGGAGGAAGTCTCTGCTAAGCCTCTGGCTTAAATGAGGGGTTGTGAATATTGACATCTAATTTTTTTACGTGGGAAGAAATATGGAGAAAATATAATGCAACATCAAGCAGATTTCTATTCTTATGTTTTGTTCTTTCTCTAACTTTACTTAGATGCGCTTGCAACTGCATGGCAACTGCATCTGACAGAACAATAACTCATGCCAGGTGACCTTGTCCAAACACGTGGCCTGAACTTCAAGGAACTATACTGTTTTCGTAATGGATATTGGATTCAAATCTTGCAAAGATGCCTTTTGAAGATGTACTGATGAAATATGCACTTAAAAGTGGGAACTCTCCATCCCAAATCCAACAGGGATAAGAAATTTGATAGATTAGTTCACCTAAACGATACTAACACATTGTTTATCTTCCTAGCCATTGGGTTAAGAGCTGTTGTGCATAACTTTCTTAACCTTAACCTCATCTGCTCATCTCTGGGGAATCCAGACGAGTGCAAGGGATAAACGAAAATCAATGCTGAGTTTGGTTCTGGTAAATGTTTATGTCTGTATGCAAAGGAAGAAGAGAGAGAGCTTGAAACTATCCCTTCCCAACGAAAGCTTTTAATTAAATGAGGTCTTAGAAATGTGGAGTGTGATCTTTGCTGTGTTTTGATTTCGCTGAAGATTATGACTAGACTTGCCAAAACCAACTGCAAAGTCTTACATTTGTAAACTTCGCGCACAACAGTCATGAATTCGATACATACCAAAGAAAGAGCCCAAGCGCTGATGTTTACATTCCTAAAGTCTTTACAAACAAGGAGAACAATAACAGCTCTTTACAGATTACTGTGGTCAGGTTCTTGTGTACAGCACCGAGTGACCTTTCCAAGTTAAGCAATCTATATGTACTCAACCCCAAGTGTTGTAAAAAGCTCAGGTGTATCAGCTTACCATGAGTTAATATGAAATTCAGAAAGAATGATTTTTACAGTATCCAGCTGCTGAATATCAAATGATTGAATTTTCCATTGTAAATGAGGACCTTTCTCTTATGTACGTAGGCTGCTCTGAAAGTAATGCCTCTGAAAAGTATCAAGATTGGTTATGTTCATAAATACATCCTATCTTTGCAGCTAGGTTTGGACTTTCTTTTCATACAAAAGGAATGTGGAAACAAATAGAAAACGTACAATACAGATTCTACGTAGTACTCATGTATGCAACTGTAATAGAAAAAAATAATCACTGTCTCATACTGTCAGCAAGTGCTGTTCTGCTTCTGAAAACCTGAGCATTACTGGTTAGGCGGAGTGAGATAATGAGAGAAACATCCTGTGAAATGGTAACTCAAGCATTTGGGTGCCTGAACTTGAGGAAAGGGCACATATCATCAGCCATATTCCATTCTCAATTCGCTACAGGAAACTGCGAGAGAAATGGTCTAAAACCAGGCAATCAATAATTTGTATAGTGAACACAGTGTGCTGTTAAGTGGTCTAATCTTTAGAACTCTCAAACATGAGGTGATACAGAAGAGGAATTACTACGAAGGAGAAAGCAACCTGAGGTGTAAATCGTAAGAACAAAGACTCAAAGGGAATTTGTACTACATTGTTTTTGCATTAGAAAACCTGATAGGTCACAGAGTTTAGGTGGTCTTTTGCAGAGAATTTTCTACAATGAAAGATTGTGTAGGGACATACTCATTTCAGCCACAAATCCACCAATGTCTTCTGCAGAATGTTTGTTTCCATGCATCCTCATACTGAGTAAAGTTCTGTAGCAGTTTTCCAGTTCCTGAGTATGCTGCTGCTTCCTTTCCTAGCTTGCTTCACAGTGCTGGAAAGAACCATTTGGATGACATCCTGCTAACAAGGATCACAATTGTGTTGTGCATTGAAAACCTTAACAATCTTCTCCAGAAACTCTCTGAAGAGTTTCTGATATTTGAAATAGAAGCACAATCCAGTAATTCCAGATTTTAACAACATACTCATATAAAATCTCTCTGATGTTACAAAGAACGTGAGGAAAAAGAATTCAGTTCTGAAGGCTGAATTGGCCTCTACCATTTGATTTATTATTCTGTTAAGTAATTAAACAGAATCATAGACTCATCGGGATCCATCAGGCCAGAAAGGGCGGCTGGCATCATTTAAGTTCATCCGTGTAACATGAACCATGAGATATCCTAGAACTGTTGAATTTGTTTGAATTAAATTTGAATTTCATTTAATTAAGTTAATCTTTTAGGGGGAAAACTTAATCTCAGTTTCAAACCTATGGGTTCACTCAACTGAGGCAATAGTCCAGGGAAGAATTTTTCTTGGGTAAGGGACTAAGTAACTTGAATAACAATGATATTGCTTTTGTCTCCTTGTACTGTCCAAGTGGTGATTAGGTCTGAACTTTACTTTCAAGGCAATAGCATGCTTCCAGGGGTTGACTCACTGAGTGAAAAGAGAGTTTTCAGTACTGTGGGTCTGAGTGGATTAACAGACTGTCTATAAAATGAGGGAAGAGAATCAGAAGGGAAAGAGGAAAAAGACAAAGAGAGAGTAGAACTTGGAATTGAAAAAGTAATTCCAGTTCCAGATGAAATATTTCATTATATCTGATGGGTTTAAAAGCAGTTCGCCCAATGATTTTTGATTTAACAAGGCATTGTGTGAAACATGGCGTTGTTCCTTACAGGAAATAAAGAACAAGAAATGTACTTATTTCTTGCATACTTGTATTGCGAGTGGAATGAAGTTGTAATGTGGAAGTAATAGCTCTGAAGCACAGTAACCTTGTGGTATTTCCTCTTGGAGCTGTACGGCTTTATCTAAAAGTGAGAAATGAGACTACTGAGCCTGGAAGGATGTTACTAACTCCTAGAAGTTCAGCCTGCGTTCTTTCTGTCTTTCTTTCTGTCCTTCTTTGTGTCTTTCCTTCTTTTTCTTTCTTCAACTGAAAGTTTTTATTAAATACCTTTAATGTGTTGGCATAATTCAGTCTTGTCTCACAGAGAGATATTAAGATCCCTATGGAGCCAGCTGGGGCCAAAGCCTGAAGCGTGAAGCCTCTGCTATCATAGCCCAATTCAGCGCTTCTCAATTCTGTCTTTTATTTCTCACAAACGTTGTGAAGAAAATGAAGTCCAAGATGTGTGCTCTGAACATTTACCGTTGCAGCACAAAGAGGCAGGATTCAGATGAAGTTCCAACAAAGCAAGACAATGTTCTGTTTTCTTTTCTCCCGAGGTTTATGCATGACCTTTTTGTTGTTTTACTCCATTGCTAACTCACCTGGACTGAAAGCAGAAAACAAAATCCTAAAAGCCCCATACACCAGTAGAGGATGCCTTGGAGGATGTCTTGGAGATGGCTGAGCAGAACCATGCCACATCTGTCCTAAGCTCTGCACTCTTGGGTTGTGGGTGAGCAGTGCGATGAGCCGCGTGGTGCTTGGAGATGCTTCATATTCCATGCTGCCACGTGTCCGTGTGCTGATAACTCTGGGGAAGTTCTTCACTGCCGTGTTTCATGAATGCATCCCCTTAACATGATGTGTTTTTTTTGTTGAAAAAGGATATTTGAACTTGATTTAATTAAAGCTTTCAGTAATTCTCCCTTTCACGTGTGGACTTGGCCTCTGCCTGCTCCTGAAGTGCTGTTTGTTGGTGTGAGTAGAGGCAAAGAAGAGTAGCATGGGCAGCAGGCATGGTGGTGAAGGATTGATGGTTGGACTGGATGATCTTAGTGGTCTTTTCCAACCTTAATAATTCTGTGTAATTACGGACTTTTTCCCTTCCTTATTCTTTTCCAGTTTCTTTACTTTCTTTACTGAAGAAACACCCTACCCTTTTTTTCGCCTCCTCAGCCATTGACAAGGTTTTTACACAGTTCCTCCCTGTTTATTGCAGGACCAAAGTTCACCCTACCCACAGCACTGCAAATTGCAGCACAGCCCTATCTTTTGCACAGGAGAAGCAAAGCACGTGAGGAGGGAGCGCGCTCCCAGCTGCCAGGGCTGACAACCAAAAGGTGCAAGATGGGACAAAGCAGAGCACAGAGAGTGATGTGGGAATGTTAACACTTGCAAGGTACCCTCTTCTTTCCAGCCTGCTTTGTGAGGACAGAAAAGCTGCTGGGCCTTTGTCCAAAAAAGCACTTAAGCATGTGCTTGACCTTAAAACATGTGAAAATCCTCTTCACGTCCTCGTCCATTCCTAAGGTTTTCTGTTACCTGGATGTGCATTTAATGGAATAAGTTTTCATGTCTTTCACCAAATACTTAGGGAAGATGATCCATATTTTTTACTCTCAGAAAATGTGAAAACCTGTTTGTTATATCCCAGCTGTGCAAACAACTTTCCAGGAAACTTAACACTGGGCCTTTATCATTTGGTGGACTGCGCCAACCCTTGATTAGCAGGGGAGAGTTATCACATGGAAAAAAGTGTGGAGGGATTGTTTTGATCCAATCTCGTATGGGATTGAGAAAGGGAAAGGATTAAAGTGTCTTAAACATAAAGCTTGGCAGCAACTGTCGAGAACCAAAATGGAAATAGTTTAAGAGAGCAGTGCAGGCAATAACTCACTTGGGGGGTCGGCAGAGGACCAGAAGAAGTGGCCAGACTGACATTGCTTGGTTTTATTAACTCATCCATAATTAGCCCATAGCTTAGATACAATTTAGCTTGTGCCATATGGGCTAATATAGTGCTGAAAGTTACCCCCCATGCAGGTGACAGTCTGTCACACTGAAGGAAGATTAGCATAAAACAAACAACAATGCACTCTTAATTATAGTGGCACCATTTGCAACGCCATACTTAAGGATGTATAAGCACCTCCATTATAACCCAATCTTCAAGATTTTATTAAGCAGACATAAAAGGCAAGTGCAAGGCACACATATGCATCCCCTATAGTCCAGTGAATCTCTTCTTCAGTTCTCAGGCAAATGCTTCTTTTTTTTTTTTTTTTTTCTGAAACAATTCCCTCTCCCCCCCCCCTTATTATTATTATTATTATTATTATTATTATTATTATTATTATTAATGGTGTCAATGCCTAACACAGACCCTTTTTTGCATTTCTGCTGGTTTTCCTTACACGGTAGGTGGAATGAATTGGTCTAGGTAAAACATGTTGGGCAAATAGATTTGGGTGGTTTCTGCTTTGATAAAGGCACAGCATAATGGTGGTTAAACTCAGATAAATATTGGTGGTTAAACTCAGAGAAAGCTACACTGTGTGTCCGTCAACTTGATTAGAACTTTTTGGAGCATACATGAATCTAACTAAATAGTAACATTATAACCATGTAGGCAGTAGATGTTCTGTGAGTATAATTTATACTAGGAAGAAAGTAAGCCACCATCTTTATTGATTCCTCTTTATTGAATAGGAATTGCACTATTAAAATGATACCCATGTGTTGCTGATACGTCCTGCATTTATGTTAATTTGGCTACATATTGCCAATATTTTCATTTTAAAATCAAGAACGAAATTCTGAGCCAAAGCCTTTTCCAAATTGTTCTGAGCCTTTGACACAAAGCAGCAGAAGCCATTAGCATTCTCAGTTAAGGCTGATCAGTCATGCTGTTGAACCATTTCTTCTCTTCCCCCCCCATATTTGCTTTCCTGTGTTATCCAGATAAAAGGGAAGTTCTCCCTCTAATAAGTTGTATGGACTTTTCTTTTGAAAGGCAGCCTAATCATTTGAAATGTTTTAAATGAAGTGAGTTTTGTTATGCAGACAGGAGCTAAATTTTTTTTCTAGCTCTCATCGGCTATTTATGTGACTCTATGGTTTTCAAATGGTATAATGCTAGAGGATGCCAAATGTCCTGCCATTTAATAACCAGTAGCATACAGAGCTCTTTTCAAAATGCCACCGCTCTGAGCATCTGTTGTTATTAAGTAAGATGATCAAATTTTGTACAGGACTTCAATTTTGCTTTTCACATCACTTATAGAGCAAGAATAATATGCAGTCTGTGTATAAAACTAATGTGCTGGGATCATTGAGCCAATTGCTGGTTTTTGTGTTCTGCTTTATTGCAGATTGTAAAATAAACTTTGGCCTTTTTTTTTTTTTTTAAATAAATGTCATAAAAATGCTCTGTGAATCAGGAGAGTGTCAGCAATCAAAGCAATTTAACATTGTAATAATTAAAAATGCAGTACTCCAATGTAGTCAGCACTGGTTCACATAAAAAGCCACATTGTTGGTCCTTAATAATTACGTTATTTGACAGACATGAGAAAGAAGTAGAAAAGGTGCACGCCGTTAGCATCAGACGAGCAACTAATTCTTATTGTTTCTGAAAATTGCACTTAATTCCTTTACTGTTGCTGCCTTTCAGCTAACAGATGTGCAGGAATGTCCTCGGCTCGCCATCGCTTTTCTCTCCAGCAGAATATGACTGACAACAGAACACCAGGGAACAGCTGGGTCGAAACGCATAATATTTTCCTGCTAGAGAAAGACGCTGATTAGGCTGTGGAGTACCTAATTGGGTAAGATGCCCCTCATTTCCAAACTATAAAATTCAGATAGTGCATAGCAGCAAAGGGTGGACGAGCTGGCAAGAGCTGTATGTTTGTCCCGCAGCACCACTGGACCTTTAAATTGAGCACTGCCTTTACAGTTGTGTGGGAAGGTGCCTGAGCTTGGTAATGTGCAGAGCCAGGATCTTGGGAAGGGACTGCAATAGCACTGACCATTCTCCTCTCTCTTCCAAAGTTTGCATACGCACAGGGGAAGACTTTCCCACAAGTTCCTTTTTTATTTCAAGGAAAAATAAAGCAAAGTGGAAATAAAGCACAGGTTTTGCAGATGCGGATATTCTTCCTTGAATATCCTAAGTGGTGCAGGCTTCTTCCTTTCTTCCTTCTCTCCATTGATTTCTGTATGTTGCTGCACAGTGACCATGTAGTAGATGGAGTGTTGTTTCCAAACTGGGTAGAGATACAGAAGTTTTGGTGGTGGGACTATGGCAAGGGTAGAGCTGGTATGCTCACATCCCCTAGAAGTGGCAGACTAGTAAATTTGGAGGACAATTAAGCCCATCCTGTCTCTGGAAAGAGCAGAAAAGAGGATTGAAAATGGACTGTGCTGATGAGGCATTCTTTGCCTGCCTGGAAAATATGAGAACTTTTTCAGTTCTCACCATCAGACTGTGGAAACATTCCCAGACTCAGGCAAACTGATATTTTTTTCATTCGCTCCATCTCTATTGCTATTTTAGCCTAGTATTTTGTTTTATTTTTTCTAAAATGTAGCTTTGAATGTGTCTCCCATCCCACAGCCTGCAGTCTCTAGGTGTAAGCTGAGAGAGCAGTTGAAAACACGGCCACAAAGAAGTTCCCTACATCCAATTCTCAGTGCACATTCACTCATAGGACCACTTGTTTGTTACAACCTCTATTAAAAACACACCTTGTTTTTCCTTCTGTTTTCACAAGCGTCCAAGCAAGTGAAGAGCTCTTCAAACTGAAGTGAAAGCTGCTTACTACTACAAGGCAGAGAGGGCTCAGCCCTATGCACAGTGGTTGGGAGATGCACTTTGCCCACCCAACATCATCCAACGGTCTACAGGCTGCAGGCTGACAACTGTGGGCTCGGGCGTGAAAATCTTGCTCTGATTTTTCTCCTCTTTCTTTGCTTTGTGCATTCTGGAATGATTTTAACAGCCTGTCACCAGTAGCATTTGCTGTTCTTCAAGAAAACAAATGATTCAGCAGCAGCAGTTTGATGTTGGGATAAAGGAATAATAAATATTTGTGAAGTTTGTGATACATAAGTGTCACAACTGATCTGAAGGTAAACAAATCGGTGTCCCTCCGACCGTGGCCAGAGGTGAGTGTGTGCAGGAGTGTCTTGTCTGCAGCATCTCAGGAATATGCTTGTTCTTCTTGAGGTCTTGGCCTTGAATGACAGAAAACTAAAGCCGGAGGAGCACACCTATGTGCACTAAAGCCAGTGAGCAGCACCATGTTACCAGCAGAAGTTTTGTGCCTGGAGGAGTGGAGCAGTAGCACATTCCTAAGGCCAGGTACAAGTGCCTTAAAAGCAGTGAAAGCATCTAAAAGGCTGGAGCCCCTCCTGGAACCTTCCTCCTTGGGATGTAATTCATATGCGTGCAATTATTTTAGTTCAAATATTAACCCTCGATTTTAAACAGATTATAATTTTGTAGGGAAATGGCCATAATTATGTGACAGAGAGGGATTTGATTTGCAGTTCTGGAAAACAATTTGCTTCTCGAGCACCAGAAGAGTCTTTAGGTGAAAGTATAAAAGAACCACATTATCCCCTGATTAACCTGAATCAAATAATGGAAATACAATTCCATCTGCCATAGAAATCATAAATAATAAATACATTATTAAATCAATAACCTTGGTACAACAATGAATTTTAAATCTTACGTTGTGATTAAAGCCAGCTCTTTCTTTGGGACATATTAAACTATATTCACAGCACATTCCACTTGGGTTTTTTAATAGGTGATCTGTTTCTTTTTCAGGAAGTTCATATGAAGTTTCTGAACCTCCACTTTGGCCCTTAGGGAGAAACAGCCCGGAAATAAGGTGAAAGTGTTCTGAAAGAAACGAGGAAATCTCAAAAGGGAAAAAAAATAGCACATTATAGAAATGCTGGTAAATAAAATATAACCAACGAGCAGCATGGGAAGCAGGTTTAACCCACTACACACCAGTTTTCCTGTAGTGCTAGCCAACTGAATGCTGAATGTAGAATATCAAGTATTATGGCTTATATGTATTACTGCCATAAAGTGTGATACGAACATGAATCAATTAAATTAGAGGAAAAAATAGCGTACAAAGAACAAATGTATGAAGTCATTGCTCTTTGAGTCCTTTGTGATAGCTGACCCTGATGAAAAATAAAATAAAATAACATAAGGGCAAAGATTCAACAAGAAAAACAACATCAATATTTAAAAAGTTAGATTTTGGAAAACTGTTGTGGCTCAAGGGGCTTTTGTTGTACAATTCTGCATTCATGTGACAGATGCAATTGCCAGACCTTCCCTTGGTCTACAGGAAACCTGAAAGAGATCAATATTTTATTGGTACAGATACGTAAATTTACCTAGTGCTTTAAAACAACTCTAGGACCAAATCCAGAGGTGCTGAGGAACTCTAGTATTAGCAGACTAAAGCAGATGTTTTGTATTTGGAGCTTCTTCAAGTGGTGCTTTACAAAATCAGAATTGTTTGTTTGAGATGTGGAAAATGATCCTTTCAACCCAGTCCATGACCTCTGCCTTTAAACATGGTGGGTCAGCAAGGAGGTGAGGAGGTGGAGCAAAGCAAATGGGCTGGATGAGGAATATGGTGACAAAAGGTAAGTAGGAATTCCACAAAAACAACCTCTTATTGCAATGCAGCCCTACCCTGGGTTTCCTCTGTTGTTCTGGAATGAGTCCTCTTGCTGGGCTCAGCACCAGAGGATACCTTGGCATCCTTCATCCCCAAATGTTTATTAAATATGAGCCCAAAGCTCCTGAGTGTTCATTTTCTCCAGGAAGCTCTGTACCCCCTAGACTGTCTTTTTTTACCCACTGTCAAGATTTGTGAGGGAATTATTTGTGACCTTTTTTGCAGTGGGGTGAAACCTATATGGTTTCTTTAGGTATTGTCTCTAAATATCAAACCTTGAGACTTGACTGGCTTAAAACCTACACCTGTAGTAATTTCTACCATGTCTAGGGATTCACTGACTGCTGCCACAGTGTGTGCCTTTGTTCCTGGTTCCTGCCATTCTTCCAAAGAAGCTGTTGCGGGGATAAGAGTTTTTTTGCCAGCTTGGTCCATCACAGTGGATCTCACAAGTTTATGTAGGAATTTTCACTGCTCTTTGAGCATCCCTTAACTGCAAGTGCCTCCCTCCAGCTTTGCTCTGTAACCAAGACAGCCCTCCCACAGCATCAGTTTCTGCCATTTCTTCAGCACTAGGCATTAATCCTTCCCTCACCACTCCTATTCTCCCTCAGCCATGCACCAGCATCATCCAGCCCATAAGATCCAGTAGTAGAGACAGTCTGACTGGATTTAAAGGACACCAAAGTGGTGACATTCAGCTTGGGAACGTTTCTGTTGTGGAGGCTGTGCTCCCCCAACTTATTTTTTAATGCAAATCAGAAGATGATTGGATGTGTTCTCACTTCACTGTGTTTATTTTCTCTTGTTCTTTAGCTGTTTTTCACGCCTCATCTTGGCTGAATTATCTCCCATTTTTCTCCTTTCCTGTGTGTTTCTGCTCCTGCTCTGTTCTCTGCCCTTTGTTCTCAGTGACTGTTTCTCCCCCTCTTTCCTTCTGTGCCTCACTTGCATATTTTCTGCTGCTCTATCATCTCTGTTCTTTGTCTTTTCTTTTCTTTGTCTTTTCATTTTGCCTATCTTTGTTCTGCGTAGTCTTTGGTGTCTCCCTGTTCTTTGTCTTCACTTTTTCCTTGTTCTTTCTTTTCCTCTATCTGTCTCTTTTTATGATTCCCTTTTATCTCAGTTGTGTTCTGAGTAGGTTTGTCTTGATCTTTGTCTTTGCGGAGAACGTGCTCAAATGAAGACAAAACACGCCATTCAAACAGAAATTGCTTATTAATTATAACATGGACACACTGCTGAAACCCAAGCCTCCCACAAAGCCTGCAGTCCAAATCAGAGGTGTTCAGAGACCAGCATGGGATTTTCTGGTCGTCTGAACTCTGCATAAGGCCCATGCATTGCCCCGTGGTGGAGCACTCAAAATTTAAACAACATCCTAACCCATTCCCCTACATGTTGCTGTCAGGGGATAATCCCATCCTAATCTTTATCACTGACCTCATGGCTGAAAATATCCCAACTCGAGTTCTGCATCATCTAGGAGTAAAAGCAGATATTTTGGTCTCCATTGTGGAATCCACACAGTCTTCATGTCCTAGGTTTGCCCCTTCAACCTGTGGTAGGGGGTATAATTTACTGAAGGTGTCTTTGACCTGTCATCAACACAAGATCATTGGTTGCTGATGGAAGGAATGTTTTAATTCACAAACCAGCTCTGCTGGGAATGGGCAACAGCTACAGCCGTGTGAAAGGCAGGAATTCTTGGTACACTTGGCATCCAGTCATGTTATTGTTAATTTTTTCGTATTTCAAAAACAAAACATCTTAAAACATCTGCCCAAAGAGGTCGTAGATGCCCCATCCCTGGAAGCAATCAAGGCCAGGCTGGATGTGTCTCTGGGCAGCCTCGTCTGGTGGTTGGTGACCCTGCACATAGCAGGGGGGTTGAAACCAGATGACCGTTGTGATGCTTTTCAACCCACACTATTCTATGATTCTATGATTAAAAATGTGACAAACATTGCAGAGTTGGTTTGGTAAAGGAAGCTCTGTTTGGTCCCCCCCACTTTTTTTTTTTTTTTTTTTTTTTTTTTTGAGATCTCTTTCATCCTAGCAAAGATTGATATTTCAAACAGATTTCAAAGTTTAAGATCAAAACAAAATATTTCACATAAATAAAGTTTACCTTTCTGTTCATTTTCCCTCTCAGCTTTCCCTTCTAATAATTCAGTATAATCTCTCTGCCTGTATGATATTTGATTAATTCTCCTTGCAGTCTTGGCTGAGAAGCATAGCCTAGACCTTTGAGCTTACTCTAATAGCTGCTGTTCACCATCTTTAATTTTTTTTTTTTTTTTCTTGGTCTGCAGAAGGACTGCAGGAGTCACACTACGCCGTCAAGCCACAAAGTCAATGAGCTGAGAGAAGACAGAGGGGTCGGGTGCTCTCAGGGACCCATCATGGTCCAAAGTGGGTCACTGCCCCCCAGGGGCTCAGGGGACCTTGCACTGCCTGCACTGCTGCCTTTGCAGGCACCTTCACACCCCATCCCCTTACCTTTGCCGTTAAATTGTCACTTCCTTGGCCAGGCTGCAGTATATAAATAGAAATCTCATATCTTCTACCTGCTGTGCTCTGGGGAAGCCTCAGAATACCCAGCACATTGCATTTCTCTGCAAGCTGGCTGTAGGACTCAGCCACAATATTGCAGCAAATAACCTGGCTCTGATGTGAATTGCCCTGAATGTGGGAAACAGAGCAGGTTCCCCCGGGGCTGCGCATCGAGCTGAGGTCAGGTTGGGATGTTCTTGTTGCTGGAGCTTCAGTGCTGGACCATGGCTGGTAAATGGAGGGGGATGCGAGATGGGGTCTTCATCTTGTCTGGTCCCTATACATGCACTTTTGAAAGAGTGCAGGTGATCTCCCAGGCTGCATAAACATCCATTAATTACAGGTTTCCTGAGTTAGATATTTTTTTGTCTTAATAACATTGATTTAAATTATGCTTAAATATTAATCAAGTGATTTAAGGCCAGGCCACTTAGGCCAAACGTACATTAAAATTCCCCTTCTATTTTCCCTCTTTTTAAATCCTCCTCCTTCAGTTTATTCCCTGTGGGAAGGTTTGGGTCCTGAACTCATTGTGCGATCTTCAAACACATAATAAGAATTAATCACCATTAGTCCTCTATTTTAACAGCTGCTTCCTATCACCCCCCCCAAACCAGTACAGCTGCAAACTTCCCTCCCTCTGCCGACACTGTAATCCCATTACAGCTGCAAACTTCCACACGTAAAGCGCAGATTTAAGCTTCTTTGGAAACAACTCACATCTCATGATGGTGCGGGGACGTAGCAGAGGTTGCAGCCTGGTGAGTGGGAGCTGGGAGCAACGTGGTCCTCCCGCAACCCAGAGCCAAGCTCAGCCTCACCTGCCTTAATATTCCTCATCCTTAATATTTGTAGGGTAAAAAAGTGACTCATTTGTCAACAGGGAGAAGAGATTTGCCTGCTCATGGGAATTTCTTTTCTTGGTTGTGGGCTTTCTTGTACTTTCTCCGTCCTAGTATCTGCCCTTAGATTTACAATTATTTTATTTTATTTTTACTTTTTAGCATTAAGGTTTGAAATAGATAATTATTTTGCTTAATAGTAAATTTCACTGCAACGTGCCCAGGGGGATAAGAAATAAAAGGTATTTAAAAATCTACCATGTTAGAAAAAGTAAAATAATTTCAGCTAATGAGATTATCAAGGATAATCGGTTTACAAAAGCACATTATGCGACAGATTCATTGATGTCTTAAAACAGAAAAGGAGAATCCTATTTATTTTTTGAAATGGTGTAGAATAAATTGCTTTTCACAATGTAAAATGCTGTTTCTCATATTATTATTTTTTTTTTAAATGTGACAATTTCTGTAGCCCCATCTGCTGTTCGCTGTTGGAAGCATCCAGAAGAGTATTTGGTAAAACATAGTTTTCTTCTGAAAGTTGGAATGGGTGAGACATGTGAGAGACTTGACTTATGGATTTGACTCAGAACAATAAAGAAAGATTTCCTCTCTTCTAGAACTGGTGAGAAGAAGTTGCAGAACAACGGAGATCCTACCGCCATTCAGCCATAATGGAGGACGTGTTTACAGACACAACCCACTCCTCCTGCCAATTTGCTGGGGTTGCAGAAGGAAGAGGAGGAAGAAGAGGAGGAGAGGACAGTGCTGGTGGTTGCTCTGGCTGCAGCAGCTGTGGAGGCCATGCCAATACAGTCACTTCTTTATCTCAGGAAACACAAGTGGCTCCAACAAGAGAAACAGGGTGGGACAATCCAGGAGAAGACAGCTGACTGCAATGTCTACAGGTCTGCAGAATAGAAAATAGGATCATTTTTTACACTGTTAAAATTGATCAGAACATTTTCTACTGGAGTTAAGCAGATAAGAATTACTTCATTTTTTGCCCCTAAACACCCTAGAAGATCTGGGTGCTAGATCTGGGCTTTGTCTGCTTGAAGAAGTGGAAGGATTGACCTGCTGAAGGGAGTATCACAAAAGTGCTCCAACATTACTGTGGTCTTAGAATGTCTGAAACAGATCACAGCATTAACTCTTATAATCAACCACAAGATCATCAATTTGTACATTATATAAATTAAAGTGCATGCGTATAAATCTGCAACCTTGAATACTGTAACAGCTTCTGCTTTATTTGTTTTGTGTAGCTTATTGCTTTGACCATGCATTTGGAGCTACTTAGAATATACCTGCTGGGTCTGGTGCATGAAATCTCTTCCAAGTCCTCCCTTTTGCTTCACGATGATGCAGAAGGTGACTCTTCAGTAAGTAACACAAAATGATTTTAGACTTGTATAAATAATATACATGTTCTGTCTCCCTTTGATTGAATGATGAATAGCATTTAGAGCGATTGATTTGCCGGCAGGAGCACTCGGCGGTGGCTGGAACAGCTTGTGCTGCCCTTGGATCTCCCAAATGAGTTCTGCATCTCCTGAGGCTTGGTCTTCTGGTGCTCCTCCAGCACTGCACAAGTGCCTGGCCTTGGCTTGGTCACCCTGCCCCAGCACACCCATGTCTCGTGTCCCTGCCTGCCCCAAAACGCCTTGCACAGCAGCTTGATCTGCTGCTCAGATGGCTCCCTTTTTATTTTCTTTGATATCTAACAGAAAATAATTTAGCAGCGAGCTTTATTTAAGCAGCAGGATAGATTAAAAAATGAAATATGTTTAGCAAGATTTGGGGGAAAGGCTGGAGTAATTAATTTTCAATAATACCTGGCATTTCTAGAACTCCTTTCATCCCGAGATCACCAAACAGTTTACAGACATTAATTAATTAAAGCATTATGATGCCCCAGTGTGGGGCCATTGCCTGCGTGTCTGACTCAGACAAACTCTCCCCAAATCCCCGGACGGGCAAGCGCCGTGCACTGCAGTGTCTGCACCAGGGCTATACCTAGGAGTAAATACTGCTCAGCTTTCCTAAGGTTTGCACTCTGTGGCCCTATGTAAATATTTTTCGGTGAGTTTGATTATTTGTCTTTTATTCTCTATCAGGAAAGCCCCCAAAATCTCAGTAATAAAATTTCCAGCGTGTGTTTGCAGAAGGGCAGTTCTGATGGTTATTTTTTGATCCGGCTTCCCATTAAAACATCTCTGCTCTTGAAATTCCCATTCCAGGCTTAGAGCTGGACATGTATTTTAAGGTTTCATTTTGGAGTGAGCTTGCTGGGCATTTTTTGACAGCACAGTAAATTCCATGGGAAGAGAAGAGGTGTTCTGTGTTCACCCGGAGGAATGCACATAACGTCACACTCCTAGAAATCACCCTGAAGTACAAGTTCAGTGAAACCTTATGAAAGCTATAGATTATACAAACTTTCCTCACTCCAATGATTTGATTCATGAACGCATAAATAGATAGATAGATCCATCAAGGAAGTCCCAAGGGAACAATGCAATGGTGTTTGTGATTGGAAAAATATTATAAAAGAGCTCACGTAGAGCCAATAGTTAGGCAGTTTTGTAGCGCTGAGATAAATAGAGAAGAAATGGCATTTCATGATCACATTTTTAAAGGATGTTGGAAGTCACCAAAGCAGGGGAAACGGATGTCCTAGTGCAGGGATTCTGCACTAGGCCTATACTCAGGTGTGTTCCCTTGTGGTTCTGCCACTGACTGGCCACCTGTGACCCCACTGCCCCGGGACTATGGAATAATGAGATGGCACTTTGTACATGGGCAATGCTCTCTTATGAAGGGTTTGATCCCATCTCTCAGTCACTCCAACCACTGGATGATGTTTCCATTTATCATAAGACCTTCCAGTTCAGCTGGGATATTCAGCGGCTGTCTACTGGATCAGTCCTGAAGGATGCATTTGTAACAGAAGAATGGAAAAAATGAACTGATTTTTTGTTGACCACTTTCCCCCTGAATTAGCTATTTTCATATAAACCAAATGAAAATCGATAGCAGTATGGCAAATCCCTTTCACTCCAGGTTACCAAGTCAGCATCTAGCCAGAGGTTGGGCTGGTTAAATCTGCCGCTTCTTATTTTTCATTTATTCCAACTTTCTATTTATTCCAGCTCAACAGTGGGGTGAAAAAAAAAAGAGGCCACTCATTGGCAGAGACAGGCGTTGGAAGAAATGCTAGGCAAGTACTACAGCACCTTAGTGTCCCAGCAGCTCCCACTGGGAGGGTAACACCCAAGGTGCTCAGCATGAGCCACATGGATGTAGAAACACTCATGTGTGGTGGGGAAAGCAGGAAGCTCCAGTGGATGGTGGGACACTGCTGGCTTGTTGACTGTATGGAAAGCGGATCATTGGAGAGCACCGCGACAAGGAGGTATGAGCAAAAATTCTTAAATAAACACAAGTGACATTTGGCATATAAATAAGATAGGGAATACTCTTGCACAAGCAGTGCAGGTCAACAGCGATCTTTTATCTCCCAGAATAAAATAGGTTGCTTCAGAAATGTAAAAGCACAAAGTAGTTGTGGAAGGGGTGGCAGAGGGCCCCGACTGGCGCTGCTGCGGGTGCTGGTGCTGCCCTTGGTGGCACAACCCAGCCCCTGGCTGGGCATCTCTGCAACTTCCCTGCTTGATTTTTTTCCCTTGCATCTGATTAATGCATAACAAGTCCCTTCAGAGAGTAAATACTGATCTGAAATAGCACAGTAAACAAATAACACGGGAACAGGCTTAGAGTGTCTATGTACATACGTCTATAAAATGCATCGCAAATGCACGCGTACTCATGTTGTTATTGTGTAGGTTAGCTAAGGGGATTTACCTCCTTTTTAATATTTTTGAAGACTGCTTTATGATCCTGTTGACCCGCTATTAGCAAAAGCTTAGCTTTCAACAAAGGTAATTAAATTATAAAATCACTGCTGCAATCATCAAACTACTCATAAAACAAGAAATGAAAAAAAAAAAAAAAAAAACCCTGAAATAAAAATCTTGCAGGCTTCTCCTTGTGTAATATTGCTCCCTGATGTTAATTACATTTAAATGGGAGAGTACTATTTTGGTATCATTCATACGCCTCCAAAAGTACTTTCCAGTTTATCATACCTGTCAACCCCAGTGCATCACAGGCTAATACTTTATTAAGAAAAAAATCATTAGGGAGCTGCTGATCCCATTTAAGTACATTGGGCAGAATGTAAGACTAATTAAAAAGCATATTTTTACATTATTAATTTCTGAGTTTCACACTTAATGAATGTGAAATGACAGGGCTACTATTTTTATATTCAGGCTCTCTGGGCTCTTCAGCCAGGGGAATTAAATTCTGGGGATTTTTGCAAAGATGCTTCTTGGGAGATTTGTTTTCAAGAACAGCTAAGCTTTTTTAGCTATGCCTTTTTCTGGGAAATTATACCAAAGCATATTACAGCCACTTAAAAAGAGTAGTTAAATAGATGTTGTGTTGGGTTGTTGTTTTTTTTTTTTTTTTTTTTTTTCATCGCGCTGCTATAAAAGTATTTTAGATGAGGTATAAAATATGGTTTTTAAATGATATTATGATTTGCAAACACTAAAAAATAATTGCGGTGGAGTTGAGAGAGAGCGAAAACATCTAATCTTTATTGTGTAAGACAATGTGATAAAATATTTTACAGCCAAAAGCTCATTTTGCATCTGGAAAATTGTGCAAACTGATGGGGGGAAAAAATCTCATTAAAACTAAAGGTTATTTTTAATATTCCTCAAACAAAGCAACGCATTATAACTGCGTTTCTCCTCCGCGTATTTATTAAATCAGACAATTGTACGAATGTCTGACGCTCTATTTAAATAAAGACATAAAACGGCAGAGGCCGTGCGATCAGGCAGGCTGAGCTGGATTTATACCGGCTTTTAGAGACCACCAGAGTCAAAGCACAGCGCCGGTGTTGGAGGGGTTTGCTTGTTTGTGCTGAGCAGTCGCAGCATTATGGTTGTTATTAAGCAGGAGGGGTTGCAGTAGTGGAACCTGTGCGGGGTGAGGCTGGCACCGCCGTCCCTGCAAGCACGGCACAGCTCAGCTCACTTTTATAGGGCTGTGCGAGGAGGAGTGGAGAAAAGCTTCCCCCCCCCCCCCCCCCCCTCTCTCTTTTTTTTTTCCCTCTCCAAATGTGCTTACAATTACCTCTCTGTATTTTTATTGTCTTTTTACTAACCACAAAACTCACACTGGAG
Organism: Phasianus colchicus; assembly: GCF_987193195.1. Taxonomy (NCBI): domain Eukaryota; kingdom Metazoa; phylum Chordata; class Aves; order Galliformes; family Phasianidae; genus Phasianus; species Phasianus colchicus. Next base: position 34,089,819 of record NC_143443.1, read on the forward strand.
GCAAAGCTTAACGGCTGAGGCTTTCCTCATGTAAATATTAGGAAATTACATTTGTACAAACTGCGCGGCTTTGTAAAGGGGGCTGGAGCCACTCCAACACAAATTAATCAGGATAAAGTTGCTCTATGTTCAACATGACCATAGTTTATTTTCTTAAAGTATTAATTTGTCAACAGCTTTCCTGCCTCGCTGTGACTCATGTGGATGGCATTGAGGGAAGACACAGATGCAATCTCGCTGCTATACCTTGCGGTCTTAGGAACGAGTTCTGATTAATCAAAACGCGATTGTGTTTAATTTCTCAATATTTGTTTCCATACAAAAGTTGAACGGCTGAGATAGCAATGCAAACCTATGTTTAAATATTGCCTTTCCTTAAAAAAAAAAAAAAAAAAAAAAAGAGAGAAAAAAGAAAAAAAAAAAAAAAAGAGAGAGAAGTGTGAAACTATTTTAACTGTTTGCTAAACGCTTTGTGTTACTTTGTACTTTTAGGTCCTTCCCTCTTCTGCTGCCTCCCCCCTCCGACCAAAATAAACAAATAAGCACTGCCAAGAGCTTTTCAGCTGCTGTCCTTTGCTGCCTTCCCTCCTCAGCCATCCCCTGCGCTGAAAGCAATGCTTTCCAGCACTCCTCTTCTCATTCTTCTGCTTTCACTCGCTGCTTGTTATATCACACTATTTTTAATTATATCTTGATTTTCGTAACATTATTGTTCGTTGTTATGTTTCTAGAATGCAAACGTGAGCGTAATGGGATCTATTTTTCAGAGTTGCCAAAACAAATTAAGGAAAACGCTCGGCTCTTCCTTTGCCAAATGTTTTAGTGCTTTTCCGTGAAAGCAAATCTTATTTCTAACTGTATATTAAGCCTTAAGTAAATAATGCAGTCTGTCAGAAGCAAATTCTATTGTAAAAGCAGTAACTGTTCCCAGGCTTTGCCTGTGATGCCCGCACACTGCTCTGCCCGGGAAGGACTGGGCTAGCAATGAATTACTGCTCATTTCAATCTGCCTTTTGCAGAAACGTCTAACTTTTTTGTTTACACTGGACCCAGACCCCATAAATATGGAGGATTTGTTGTGGCCGCTCCACATCTGCCCAGGTAAGTAGGAGATGTGGAATAAAAATATCAGGGAAAAGAGACTGGTTTGAAGCTCTGCCTTTTGTTAATGGTGAGGTTCCGGGCTTTCCTGATCTTTAGCATCTTTTATTAACACACATCACCAAATAATATTGACACTCTTCGTGTTTTATTAGTACACATTTACCTTGTTCGTGGTTTTATTATTCAAGAATGCAGTTGTTGCCAAGTATTAATCAATATATTATGCTGCTCAGTTGGGCAAGCTGTACAAAAACATAGTGCCCCTAGGGTTAATACAGTCAAGAACTAGAAAAGTGTTTCAGACATGTACACAACATGTGGTTTACTATTATCATTAAATGAGGTGAACTGGGACTCTATACATATGGATTTTGAATTGCATAAATTTTGATTGATATCATTTGAAGACTGAGACCCTGAAAGGCTAGATTTTGTGAAAGACGATACACAGGCCAGCTATTACCACATACAATAATACCAGGAAAAATATCTGAAATGAGCAAGGCAGCTGGCTTTTAAATAGCTAAAACATAACATCAATACTTATTTTGAATAATGGAAAAAAGAGGTAAAAGATGTTGACCTCTGCCTGACAATAACATGTTCCAAAAGTAGAACTGGTCCCGGGAGAAAACCCCCTGCTCAACAGTAGCGACTAAGACATTTTTTTTTGCTCCTTCTCTCTCTCTTTCTCCTTCTCTTCTCTTCTCTTCTCTTCTCTTCTCTTCTCTTCTCTTCTCTTCTCTTCTCTTCTCTTCTCTTCTCTTCTCTTCTCTTCTCTTCTCTTCTCTTCTCTTCTCTTCTCTTCTCTTCTCTTCTCCTCTTCTCTTCTCTTTTCTCCTCTTCTTTTTCTCTTTTTTTTTTTCACATATCAATTTTATTTTTTTATTTCTTTTTCTCCCCCCCTCCCACACTCCATGGTCCCAGGGAGGGAGGGTCAAATGAGCTTCTTGCACAAGAAGCCGCCACATACAACTGCCAGCCAAAAAAAAAAAAAAAAAAAAAAGGATTTTTCACAAATTCAGGAAACACTTGAGAGGCAAAACCAACATCCTGGCGCAGGAGACGAGGCCGGCTCCTGACAGCGGGCCGGCCCGCCTGGCCCAGGGAGGCCTGCAGCCAGGAAATGGCCGCCGCAGGGTCAGGTCATGGGGGACCCTGCGCCCGGGCGGGCCCCGCACCCCTCGCCACGCACTGGCAAAACCAACAGACTTCTTCATGGGAAATGTGCTGAAAAATGTGCTGATCTGTGTTCAACATTTCTGTGTAAAACATTTCTGGGAGGGGGAGAACAGGAGCCAGCCTTTGGGCTGCACTCAGTGCAGGTCTACAGGCAGCCATCCCACCCGTGGGGATGGTGCGGATCTCCGAATCCCCAAATCCATTTTTCCCAATGTGTGATGCACACGGAAAATTATCAATACCTCTCCCTGCCAGATTCATTCAATTTGCTTGTGTTTGTTAAAACTTTTTAGAGAGCACTGGATACTTAACACTTCATTTATGATTTATGCTCCATAAATGTATTAAAACATTAACTGTATTTCTGTGGTGGCATACTAGGATCCCCCCGGGGAAAACCCGGCCGTTTCTCAGGCTGCCGCTGGGGTTTCCCTGAGGAGGAGATTATTTGTGTTGTGCTACACCTCCGCACGTTGATTAGGCCACAGTGTTACCCCAGCAGATGCAGTGTGCGGGGCTGCTCTTAATGGGGTAATAAGCTGCAGCAACCACATGAAGGAAACGTCCCTTTTCAAGTCAGAAACAGCCCAAAGTTCCAGGGTAAACACTGTAAAGGTGCAACCCTGGCGATAACCTCTCATCAGAACTGTTGGCCATAGCACTTGGGTGGCTCAGGCAAATTTATCCTCTGGTTTTAAACTCTAATATTGCTATGGCACCCATTGCCTAGCCCTGCTTTTAACCATGCTCTGCAGGCTCCAAAATGCAGAAATGTGGCTGCTAATTGGAAATTGGGAAGGTTAAAAAATAGACAAACTAGTTTTCTGTCTTGTGCTTGGCAGTGTGGGTTATTTATGTGGGTGTTTTTTTCAGTAGGGTGTTTTTTTTTTTCCCCCTCCTCTCTTTTTGTGTGTGCGTGCAATGGGGTGGAGGGGTGGGGGTGGTCTGGAGGGTTTCTTAGTGGTTGGGAAGCTTCACATTTTTCAGTAAGCATTATTGGGTAACAATTGGTGCAAACATTATGGAGGGGGAAAGGCACATAAATCAAGAAATAAAAAAATAGTTTCTGCACATTTTCAAAAAACACGTTGTGCTCTCTGAGGTCCTTTTCATTTTAACCAAATCAGGGGGAACTTGTCCTCACAGCGGCAAGGCAGATGGAACAATAAATCACAGGAACCATTGACTGCCTGCAGTGTACTCTCCGCAGCTGTCACTTTTTTGTCTCTTTGGTTTTAGCTGACATGGTTTGAGGTCCACTGTGAACCAATCTGGACTTTTTTTTTACCGTCATATCCATCAAAACGACCAGTAGCCATCAACCTACTGCAGCGATCGATTCGTTTGCTTATTCTCACGCATAAGCCAATACTCAGCTCACTAGGTGAGGCTTGGGAGAAGCACCTCATTTTAGCTTTTTTTTCCCCCCCTCTTTCTTTCTTTCTTTCTTTCTTTCCTTTTTTTTTTTTTTTTTTTTTCCTTCTCCTTTTGCCTCCAGCTACAGCTGTGATTTTCTGAGCAGTCTTGGCTAACGTTATTAAAGTTGCATCATGATAGATATAGAGCAGAGCAGATAACGGTCTCCACGCACAACAACAGAAAAATAATAACAACCGTGGGTTTCGCTGTTGTTGTCAGTGTTGCTTTTCAGGTGTACCGAGACGCTTGCTAAGCTCGGAGTTTCCAACTCATTGCTTATTTTGCAAAGTAAACAAGCAAATGTTATGTGCATAACCTTAGCTGTCTCTGCAAAGGTCAGTGTGTGGCTGCTAATTTCTTCTCCTGCCTTTTGGTGGCACTCTGATGCCAGCGATTACTTCTGGTGTGTTTGGGAAACAAGACGTCCTTTCTTAACAAAAGACTCAATCTACAAAGGCCACAAAACAAAAATTGATTAAAGTTGAACCGTAGTATGAAAGTTTACTTCGGTGTATCAAATAGCCCGGTAAGCACTACGTAGCAGCTCATCTGTAACGGGGGCCATGGGGCGTCACTGGGTGCAACTGGGACTGCATGGACAGGTTGGTGATATGGGGGGGGGGGGTTTCTTTGCACTCAAACAATGCGTGTCTCCTCAACCCACTGTACATATGTGTGCATATGTATGGGCAGTGCTGCCTGTCAGATGTCGCCGTTTGGCCTCAGTTTGTGACCTGAGCCATTGTAAAGTGTCTTCTGCGTTTTATAAAAGTATATTCTTGAAACCATGTCTCAGATATTAACAGGGGCTGAAGTTCAGACCACATTTGGGAAAGCAATTGTTTTGCAGTGTAAATAGAAGCAAGGAGATGTGTGGATAATATAGTGGTAGGTTTTTTCTTTTTTTTCTTTTTTTTTTTTTTTAATGTCAAAAAAAAAAAAAAAAAGCTGCTTGCTTTAAAAACCTTCAGTTAGGTCAAGTTAAATTTATTATATATAATTTTTTTTATAGCTGAACTCCATGATTTTGACTAGAGGTGACAGCTGAAAAGCACCAGAAACCCTTGGAATTTCAGATCTATATATTACTATAAAGGAAGAAAATAAAGTTCCGCTAGTAGAAGGTAGGTAATTGCATTTACCGAATATATGTAGTTTAAAAAATACAAACTCCCGAACATTCACCTTAAAAAAAAAGTCAAGACAGTGCAAGTTTCCTTTGTATCTATAGAGCAAACATCCCTGGGATTTGTAATAAAAACCCAGTTATGAGATACGGGGTCCCTCCTGTTAACAAGGATCTTTTAGCAGACTACTGAAATATTGCCATGTTGGAGAGAAGTTATTTAAGGAGTCCACAGGAGCTGATGTTAAAGCAGATTCTGCAGAGACTGTTTTCCTCTCTACAGACCTTGGAAGGGTGTGTGTCCTGAACGTTTTCCATTGTGGAGAAACGCAACAAATAACAAAGTGCGGTCAAAGCTAGCCTTGCTCCTTGATGAATTTCAAGGAGCGTGACCAATAATCTTCTACTTATCTTAAAAACCCTATGAAAGTACTAGACCAGTTCCAACAGAAGTGAGAGCAAACTGTGGGAAAAAAAAAAAAAAAAAAAAAAAAAAAAAACTCACAAAAAAGCCATCTGTCTGAGAACAACCCGAGAATCCTAAGTCCACCCAAGTAGTCACTGCGTGTTTTTCTGCACTGCTAACGGATTGCATATTGTTGAAAATATGAATTACAGAATAAATCAGGAGAGAGTGACAATTAGGGGTCCAATTCTGTTCTTGGCTGCGGTGGCATTATTGACCTAATGCTGTTTTCTGCTATTGTGGGGCGTACAGGATAATTATCCAATTTAAGAACTGCTCCAGACCGAAGGAGTAAATGGGAGCTGTATGAAGGCAGGGACTGCCAGAGGAGCAAGGCTGACAGTCGGTGAGGGTCAGACCACTGTAGGCTGTGGGTTTTCCCAAAGCTTTATACGCTGCTATTAACTCTGCCACATGTACTCTACGGTATGAAATACATGTCTTAAATATACCTTTAAAAATGTCTTGTGCTGGGGACATGCCAAACATCACACGCTCCCTTTAGAGGACACATGAAAAGTTACAAACCGTGAGCCCTATTGTGGATTTGCTGCCTCCAAAATTCCTGTTTGAAGTGAGGAAGAGTTTTGGCTGAGGACGGAGTGCGGAATAAGAGGGCCCTGCAATGTAAGGATTAGAAAGGAATCAGGAATTTCGCTATGATTACTGCACCAGAAAAAAAGAGATATGTATGAATAATATCAGATAACATCCTCCTGCATGTGAAAGGAAAGCCACTAATTCAGCAGCATTCTTATTTTCAAATGAATTCCAACAGTGAGACAAGCAAGCAGCTTTGTGAAGAGGGACAGTCATTAATATGCCTGACGGGGGCTTTTTTCCCGTTCCTACCAAACGGGATGTAACGTAATTCCACATTAAAACCGGGAAGCAGTCCTGCATATTTTCTAATTATCTTTGCTGTGGTCGATGCTGCATAAAGGAAAGATAGAAAAGGAAAAAAATAAAAGGGTCTGAATGGACGTGAAACTTTGTTCATCACTTGCATGCTAAACAGTGCAGGTTTAACCTCTTTGCACATTGCAAAAAAAGACATGTGGCATTGCTTCTCCTTGCATGGAAGCCCTGGGCTGACCCGGCTGTGGATCAGGTCAGGATTGGGCCCAGCAGCACTGCCAGAGCTGTGCGGGTGTATCCGAGAGCAGCAATTCGGGTCTGCCCCAGCATCAGCGCAGCGCATCGCTGCGGCGGCGTTCCCCGCTGACTGCGGGGCTGTTTGATGAGTAATTAGGAGACCTTCTCTTTAGTTTGTTTGACATATTTTACAAAACATGTGAATCTGTTAAAAAAATTGCTTGTTCATTGAAAAGATTTAGCTCCTAAATGAAGCGCAGGGTATCCACTAAGTGGGGATAATTTTAGGATTTATTATTATTATTTTTTTTCATTACGACTTCAAACACAATGGGCTCTCTTTCACTTGAAAAGGGTTTTTTTTGTTGTTGTTGTTGCTTCTTTTGAGAAGCAATTATTCTGTTTCTGCGTCTGTGTAGCTTCACCCGGAGCTCATACAGAGAAAATCACTGTAATGCTCAGAGATAAACATATCTAGACATACAGATATCCATGTGCCTACTGAAGTTTGTTTGTATTTTACACCCACATGTCACAGTCAGTATAATTAACTACTTACTGGAAAGCAGCAAACAGAGCCCCTGTCTGCTGCCGGACCGGAGGGGGTCATTTTTGCTGTCTGCCTTTAAGACATCTTTTGCAAAGAAACCTCCCCCCCAAACCAAAAAATATCCCTCAAATATTCCAGCACCCGTACTGCTCCATTTGTGAAATGGAATGCTTTGAAGATCATCTGATGATATGCTTTAATGATTCAGTTTCCCCAACTATTGCAGCTTTGTGTACTGAAAGAATTTAATTTTACTTGTTTTAAAACCACTTGGTGATTTTAAGTGTGATCAGAATTTCCCTTCCTTCAGCACTTTGAACTGAAGGGACACTGCTGAGCACCCACGACTGCAGTCCAACTTGCTGCTTGCGGCACTCAAAATTATAGACACCGATTATTATTATTATTATTATTATTATTATTATTATTATTATTATTATTAAATCAGAAATGCAATTTCAGGTATTTAAAGCAAGGCAGTGGCCCTACGGTTAAAGTTGTCTCAGAAAAGCACTGCCATAAGAAGGCTGGCTAGCTTAGATTAAAACCTCACTATACTTTCGGTTGTAAGTGCAGGGATGATTTAAAAGCCCCGTGCTTTCCTAGGCAGCTATACTGCCTATTATTGCTTCAGGCTGAGCATTTTGTTTTTCCTTTTCCTCTTTTTTTTTTTTTTTTCCCTGTGAAGGCTCAGTTGCTTATTTTGGGGAAGCATCTCATTTATTTCAGCCTGCTTCTTGCTCAGACTTCTTCCTTTTGCAGAACGGCTGCGTAGCACATCAATAGGCTGCAAATTACGTAAGGGCTGTGTTTAACTTGCAGCCGGATTGCCATTTTCATACAGGTCCTCATCTTTTAGCGAAAACGCCTTTTCCTGAGGAATCTCAGACGTCTGTAATTGCTGCTCCTTTCAGCACAGCTTAAGGTATCAATATCAACCAGATTTGAATATCATAAGCGGTAAGTTGCTCTAAGCAAAACACAAACATGTCAGTTGCCCAGGTGACATTTTGTAGCAAACAAGGAAATCACAACTCCAGGAAGTGTTGTATTTTATGCCAACAACAATATGACAGTTTTCTCTGTAAAGAAAACATGACACTTTTCCAAATATCAGAGGATGCCTCCGCCGCTCAAGGGATTCCTGTACTGTCACTGAAATGGAAGGTCACAGGCTGGTTTCATGATTTCTATAGTTTCAAAATGTTGTGGAGGAGCGTTTGCACGCTAAATGCTGTAGGCTAAGGGAAATCTTTCCCTTCATCTCTGAAAGAAGTGACAGGAAGAAAAAGGTCCTGCTCTGACAGCAGTAACCTCTAGGTCTGGAGGTTCTGCCCCAAGCTACTCTAAAGCAAAATTACCTATGTTAATGTGTTGTCCTCCCTGTCATGCCTGCGTGCACGTGCAAAGCAGAAAGCACAGAAAGTGTGAGGGTACAGCGTGTGCCGAGGGGTTTCTGGAGCCCAAAGGAGGCTTTGCCCAGTGGGAACCATTGCAAAACTACCCTAAAAGCAACATGCTTTCCCTTTGGCAGTCTGGGCTGTCCTGGAACAGCGGCAAACACTCCCATGCCATTTTGGACATGGCCTTGGCTGTAATAAAGATGACAAAGTTTCTGCAAACAATTTCTTTTAAGAGGTGGGGTTTCCAGTTCAACTTCACAAAGGTAGGGACCTACTCGCCCCACTGGTACCTGATTCTTGACGTTTAAATAAACAGATTTTTGCTGTAAGCCAGAGAAAGTATTAACTTCAAGGCTGTGGCTGGGATCAAAACACATTTGTTTCCAGCCTTCCTCCTTTTTTATTCTTCCCTCTCCCCCTTAAAAAAAAGCACACCTTAGTCTATAGATTATATACTTCCTGCTGCCCTTTTTATAAGCAATAAGAATTTAATAACTGAGGGCAACTCTATAGTAATATTTATATGGGTCAAGTGGCTTAAAAGTATGCAATAAATGTAAAGTTATGAACCACATTGCCCCTTTTTAAATAATGCAGCTAGCACTAAGATATTATGTTTCATATGCTGGAAAAAGGTGTTTTAGCCCAGGCTTTAGGAGTACACCAGACATGAAAAGTTATACTGATCCCATAATAAAGTCACTGCCTGCTTAATATGGTGTGTTATGTAGAGCTCCAGATCTTAATAGCAGACCACAGCAAGAACGTCCCAGATGATATCAACAAAACCTTCGCTTTCTCATTAGCAATCAGCAAATTCTCCTGGTGTCTGCTAGTTTCAAATAAGGGCAAGTGCCTCTATTCCTAGTGTGAAGCCCAATAGGATAATAGAAATAATGTAGTCTAATCAGTGGTGAACACAGGCAATCCCCAGCCAGAGCAGGCTGCCGTGCCTTCGGTGACGGCCGTCAGCAGCTTTCTGCAGGTCTTGAAGTCCCAAGGAGAAGGGTGGGAGCAATTGCATGGGGGGGATGGGGGAACTCAGCCTGGTGCAGCTCATCCCATGACCTCTTTTTGAGAGGGCAGCTATAGACATGGGGCTTCTGAGGATATTTGTACGAAAACAGATCGTGAGTGCTTTAAATATGTAATGAAATGCCATCTCTCTATGAATACATACATTGCCACGCACATGGTTTGACTTGGTTCATCTAACTGTCTACCTCTTTGATGAATGAAATGAAGTATGTGTCATCGTGGCATAGAGGACCATCCCTTCGTTGGCTGGCATGTTGCTGGAATCTCCTCACTATCTGCACCTGATCTGTTACCTGCATTTTTATATTTTTTCATATTACTGTTAAGTTTTAATATCTTTGTCTTTGGACAAGTTGCAGCATGGTATAATTAAGCACGGGGACAACCACTGCTGTTAGCAATTATGATGGAAGTGCAAAGGACATGAGATCGCGCTCTCATCTTTTACTGCCATATCCTCTTTCAGTTCTTGCAGCCTGAGTAATCTACAGGCTATGCTTGGGGAAATGCAGCACAGCTTTAGTTTTTTGCTGATTTTGTGATTTAGCATTTTTGTCCCCATTTTCCCTTGCGATTTTTGCATGCTCTTACAACATCACTAATTTGTACTTAAGAGTAATTTTTGCGCTCCTACTCAATCTCAGTTAAAATTTAAGAATGAAATTGTGGCTAATGCCATGCAAGGAAATGCAAGTCTAAGCTGCAGCAATGTAAACAAAAAAGTGTTTTAAGAGGTGCTGAGCTGTGTTTTGAACCCTGATGAGGCCTAAGGTTACCCAGTGTTTATATGTGCATTTGCAGTGCACTGGGAAAATTCAGTGTTTAATGGTTCCTGTGCTGATCCTTTGTCAGAGCACTGGGGAGCAGCAATTACTGGCCAGATTAAAAACCACAGAAATGATTTCTTATTCTGAGTTTTGTCCAACATAAAAATTTTGATGAGAAGCAGGGGTCCATATATCTGTGTAGTGAAGATTTTTAAAACTGACACCACAACTCAGACCCCCGAGCTCTTATTTAGCTACCAGAATAACAGTCAGGCATTGCTGTTTTGTACACATCCAGCAAATTGAATATAGCTTCTATCTATGAGCCTTGTTATGAGCCAAGCCTAAGATTCTTGAGTTTGATTTTTTATTGTAATCACCATGAGACAGTATAAGGGTGGTGGTACCCATGAAGGTCAGTTGGCTCCAGTGATGCTGGTGGCACAGGTAATTCCAGGGAAGATTTCCAGCAGGCCCGCATGTCATTCCCTCCATGCCATCCCCTCCACTTTCAATAGGGACATGCATGGCTTGGCAGAGTTGCTGCATAATTTGGCTTTGCACCCAGCAGCTTGGGTGTGCCAACATAGTCTCAGCACCTTCACCAAGGGATGTTGGCAGCGCTGGTGCCGACCTGGAGCCAGCCAACCGGGCAATATCAATGGGCAACAGAGCAAATCCTCTTGCTTCCAACCATGCTGGAGTATCATTAATTCCGTGGATGACCTTGAAGAGTATTTATTCTCCTAAAAGAAGAGTGTTTATTTTCCTAAAATAACAAGCTGGTCAATACCAGTCCTGCTTGTGTGATAAAATTCAGCAAATACTTGCAGTGCTGATCCGTGTGATCAGGACATTCTCACCAACAGATCCTTGGCTATTTAGGTAAAGAAAACTATGCATGTCAAAATGGGATAAAAACCCCCCAAACATTCAGAGAATGAGCAAAGGGAAGATGGTTTTGGCAAACAAATTCATATTGAACAAGAAAAAACTCCTATTTTTGTGAATTGAGAGGTGAAATGTAGACTGCTGATACTAATGTACCTGATTATTGAATTCAAATGAGAGGAAAAAGGGCTGTGTGATAAAGCTTGCTCTACAACAAATAGGCACCAGCTACTTGCAACTACACAAAGGCTAGAAATTTGGGAGAAGGTTTCTGATATCAAAGCAGCAAAACCGTGGAGCAGCCTCCATATGTGGGTAACGATGTGAAAAACCACTAACGGCTCTTAAAGCAAAGCCTGATGACAGGAGATTATAGAACGTGTTGTCTGTGATAGAAAGGACCCGGGCATGAAAACCCAAACAGCCTGTTCCAGCCAGTTGTGTTTGATAGAAATGCCCAATAAATGGGCAACACCAAGCCCAGGTGGGCAAAACTTCCATTTGAAGCTACATCCATTGGTAAGGCTTTAATTTGTGTAGTTTCCAGGGTTGGGGAGCTCCTGAGCTCAGCTCCCATAGTGCCATGGATGGGCACCCAGGCAGCCCAGAGCTCACAGAGACGTACCACAACATCAGGATGGGCACCCAGGCAGCCCAGAGCTCACAGAGACGTATCACAACATCAGGAGCAGGGGCTGAGCTCTTGTTGTACCGAAGCAAAAGGTTTTGGAGTGATTTCAGCAGTGGTCAGCAAGTGAAGGGAGAAGGGCAGGGGAAAGTGAAGGATTTCCCTGTGCAGACACTGCATGTCCATATTGCTAAGGTACTCTTGTTTAAGGACTAAGCTAAAAAACAGTGCACACTGCCCAAGCTGCCAAGGCATCAGCCACTTGGCATTTGCTTTGTTTTACAAAATGATGCTTTTTTTTTTTTTTCTTTCTTTCTTCCCCCCCCCCCCCCCTCCCCAAGACAGTTGCAAAGGCTTAAAAAAGAATATTTACATAAATATGCTTAAACTTTAGAAGGAGCAGAGAGGAAAGGGAGAAATCGGATGGGAAAAGTAATAAGAAAGAGTGTGGGAATCAGTTCATTTTTACCTTAGGGCTACATATTCTGGGGAAAGTGGCTAGAAGTATTGGCATGTGGTTCTGGACCGCCTAAGCTCAGGATGAAAACCATGCATGGGGGAATCATGGGATCATGTCACAGACTCCTAGAATGGCTTTGGTTGGAAGGGACTGGCCACTGGGTGAGACCGGGAAACATCCCCATGGAGCACAGGAAAGCTTTTGGGAAGCAGCAGGGTGTAGAGGGGGATTTTTGTTCAAAAGTGAAGCGTGCCATCTGACGCACTGGAACTTTCATGGTAACTTTGCCCTGAAAGCCCCCAAAGCCTATAAGCCATGATATTTTAGTGTTTGGCAACCTCCTGGGGACCTTGAAGCAGTACCTGCAGGACTCCTCCCAGCAGCACCAATGTCACTGCGCAGCAAGGTGACTCCTCTGCTGCTCCGAAGGGCCCTTTGCCACGGGGGAAAGGAGCAGAACGAGTTTGCGGGAAGTGGACGGGTACAGTATGTAAATAAAAGCCGATCGTGCCCTCATTATGTGGGCTCTTTTGAATAAATGTTAGCCTTTAAGTGCCAGCTGTCACTCTATGCATGGCCTCCCTTCTTACAACTAACCTCTCCGTCACCTCGCCTTGTCTCCCTAACTTGTCCTATTATGCAGTACCAAGCTGAGTCATTGTTTCAAGCAGGAGGTGACATGTTAATAGCTTAATAATAGTATAATCTCGCAAATAATAATATGCTGTCACACTGTCTGAAGCACAATGTTTACAGGAGAAGTGGTAATGTATGATGACAGTAATTTGAATAAAAATGAATTTACTGCTCTTGTCTCATTTGCAGTAAATTTTCGCATCTTTCATGCACAACTGGTGCTCCATGACCTCTTTCATTATTGTGTTCTCAGTGGCTGCTGCTTGCTTTAAAGTGAAAGGCAGGCAAATGAAACAGAAACCTGCAGCTTAATAACCGATCTCCAGAAAAGAGTTTGTGCCGCGGCTTCTGAAAATCTCACTTGGTTTGTTTACCGAGATGATACGGTGTCAGGCAGGCTGTTTAATTAATGCAAGCTGGAGGTGCCGATTGAAAAGCAGGCATGAGCTGATATGATTATGTATTGACAATTTACAAAATTATTGTCATTAAAATGTGTCAGAGGGAAAAAAAAGTGCCTGGAATACAGAGAGGATCGTTTGGTTTGAAATTAAAGTTTGCACAGCTTAAGAAAAAACTGTTTTAAATGCTCTCAGTACTGTTTGACGGGGGAAGAAGCAATCCTGTGCTTTCTGTTTGACACAGGGAATGTGTTGGAAGCTATCCACTTTATTAGCTTTAGTTATAAATGCATACAGCTATGATACTAGAGTGTACAACTTACAAATGATCCCTGGATGTATCAATTATTTGTGGTTCCTGCTGTGTGCTCACACGTCTTGACCCTGCACTTCTGCACATAGTGCAAGATGGACCAGGACTTGTCTGCTATCCTGGCAAATAAATCGGAAATCCATAGATCAAAACTGCCTTTGGAAGATCTAAATTCCTAGGACAGTTCTGTGTCTGCAAAAGAAAAAAGAAGTTATGACGTGATTTTGTGCATTTGATGAAAGAAGAAGGAAGTTTACAACTCACAGCTGATGTGCCTGGACTAAATTCGGTATGATGGAATGAGGACGACTAATTGAAACTTACTGGGACTCAAAACACTGCACAGGACAAATTGTCAAAAAAATGCTGTATTTTATCTAAGTTTAAGGGAACATACAGAATAAAAAAAACGGGCTCTGTGTGACCTAGTTCATGGGTTAAAGTCATTAGGACAACGCATTAACTCTCTGTCTGTGTATATACAAATGCACACATGCATTTTTTCATTATTTCTATTTTGCACTCAATCAGTACATTATTTTCCCTCTGAATAGAAAGTTAAGCAGTATTAATTTTTCAGGAAGAGCTCGATGCTTGCTGTGTAGGAGTTTTTTGAGTGACAGTATGATATTCAATTTTAGAATAAATCTTCAGAAGAGGCAGGAGGAATCATAGAATCATAGAATCACAGTATCATAGAATGGCTTGGGTTGGAAAGGACCTCAAGGATAATCAAGCTCCAACCCCCCCTGCTGCATACAGGGCTGCCAACCTCCATATCTAATACTAGACCAGGCTACCCAGCGCCCCATCCAACCTGGCCCTGAACACCTCCAAGGATGGGGCATCCATAACCTCTCTGGGCAGAGATGGCAGTATGGCAGAACACTACTTGCTCTCAATAAATTAAGGACTGGTTGGTCAGTGTGCTTTGTCCTGTTCCCATTTACTGACCTTCTGTGAGCTGGAGTTGGCAACAGTGGATTGTAAAGCCTTGGAGGCACCCGTGAGTGATGTAGTCCTAACCCAACATTGACCTAAGCAATTCAAAGCCACTTTCCAACACACCTCCCATTTTCATTTTCAAAGCACTTGCATCCTTCACCCCATGAACCCTGCATAAGCATTGGGAAATGCCCACACATGATGCTGGAAGTAGGAACATCCCATGGGTGGTTCTACAGCTCACCTCCCATGTGTTGTATTGCTTTTTGTTATGGGTGGTGCAGCACAATGCATTGTGGCTGTGGAGTGCTGGAATGCAACACCCAAATCCCATAGGGGTGCAGATGAGCAGTCGCCACCACCACTCCATGGTTTTTCTCACTAGTTTCAAAGACTTTACATACAGGAAGGAACCTTCTCCCCTTATGCTGATATTTACCTTTGGAGGGTGACATTCTGAAAAAAAAAAACAAACAAACAGGGAAGTCACATTACTGGCAGCAGTAATTTGATGTGCAGCTTTGGAGAGAGTGTGTAGTCCCATGTAGGAGTCTACGGAGACAGCAGAAGACATAACTTTGAGGCTGTCTCTCTGATACCATTCTCTTTGAATGTAGAGGAAAACAAGTTGTCTCCATTAGGAGGAGGCAATGTGGTGGTATGATGTATCCAAACACTTGCTTGGCTTCAAACCTCACAGTAATTGCACTGAAGTAAGCACAGAGCTATTTGCATGCCTTGAGTGAAGGCTGATGCGTTTCATAAGCACCTTGCAAGGCCGGGAGGAGGTTTGAACTGAATTTTCAATTCTTGTTTACATGAAAATTTCCAGGGGATTACTCAGAGCAGTGAGAGTTGCATGACCCCCGCCAGTTCACTTTAGTAAAAGAAGCTGCTTTGCTGAAAAGGCCTTTCCGTTTTCCGCTGGAAAATATTTTCTGTTTAAAAATAATTTCTGTTTTCCCAGTGTACGTTTAACACTTTCATCCGAGAGTATTTCATATCATGCTGGAAATCACAGTCATGTGAGTTAAAAATAAAAATATTTATGTAATCGGAGGATTAAATAATGATTAACAGAGATCACGTGTGAATGGGAAGTGGAGAACAGAGCAGCAAAGCCTCACTTTGGCTGATGGAGTTTCTTTCATGTATATAAAAGGTGTCTTTTCCCCGAGCCACCAATGTTCAAGGGGATGTCTGGTCTTCTGTGCTGTGCTTGAAACAGAAAGGTCCTCTTTGTTGCTTAGAGATGCTTTTAAATTATTTAAATGTAGAAGAGTCTGATTAGAGGTCTTAATTAGGTGTACCTATGAGTGGTAAAAACACCACAGTTCTGAATGGCCTCATGGATCTGTGAGCATGCAAGTTATTTGACCAAACATGAGGAAGTTTCACAGGGGTTGAAAATGGTACGTGAGAAAATCGATAAATCGATAAAGTGGGTGGAGCTAATTTCTCCACGTGGAAGTCAAGTGGAGTTTTAATTGAGTCAGAGAGGCGCTGGCTCAGGGCTGTGGGGCGTGCGGTGCTCAGTTACCAGTTAGTGCTCTCCCTAATCACCTTGTTCTCTAAAGGAAATAGATACTAAACAGGAACCATCTGGTAATACATTCTGTACCTCTTAATTACAATGTTTTGAGTGGCACCTAAATAAATTTCATTTACAAGCACATGACTGCTTGTCAAAAGCTCCGTTGATAATTTTATTATTGTAGTATACCTTCTTGCTTAATGACCCTGGCCCAGTAAAGTTAGGAATATTTAGTCCTATAGAAAGAATGTGGTTGTCTGAAGAACTCTACCTTTCATGCAACATCTCTAATTACTGGCAAATATATTTGTTTCTCTGTTTCAGTTTGGCATGTATTTACAAACAGCATGGCGGGATGTCTGCAGCAAAATGCTCCCAGCCCCGTGACCTCCTGGTAAGCAGGAGGAGTTCACACAGCTCTGTGGAGAGCTCCAGTATTGCTGTAATATGTCTGTGTTCTTTTATGATCTCTGTGTTTCTCTGCAGATGTACTGTAGCATTTAGACAATTTTCTCTCTGTTAGCTGCAGGAAAAGATCAATATTATAAAGAGGTCGAGTGACTCCGTGAATTAGTCTCCTGCGTTTTCACTCCTGGAAGTGAGGGGTCTAATCCTGTTTGGAGGTGAGATGAGGCTGAGCCATGAACACTGTCCTTGGTCTGTGCTGAAGCCTTTTCCAAATCTGAGAGCTCATAACAGTATAACAGAATAGTTTGGTGCTGTGTGATGTGATAGACATAGAATTATAGAATCATAGAATGGCATGTGTTGAAAAGGACTGCAATGATCATCTAGTTTCAACCCCCCTGCTGTGTGCAGGGTCTCCAACCACCAGACCAGGCTGCCCAGAGCCACATCCAGCCTGGCCTTGATTGCTCCCAGGGATGGGCAGCCACAGCCTCTCTTGGCAACCCGTTCCAGTGTGTGTCACCACCCTCATACTCCATAAGAGAAAAATTTGAAACTATGCTTGGTCTCCATGATGAGGAGATGTGCATGGACAGAGGATGTGCTACCACTGCTCCCTCCCATACAGCTTTTTTTTTTTTTGGTGCAAGAGAAGGTTTTCTTTTGTCCTTGCTGGGAGCATGTCACTTGTAGGAAGATCTTGGTTCATCCCAGTGCAATATGCACTCAGTACAAAAATATTACCAGTTGTTGTGGCTTTTGCTATGTTTTACAGGCAAAGTGCTAATTCATCCCCGTGTTTGAATGTCCTTTTTGAATAGCAAGTAAGTTGGAGGAGACAAAACTCCTATGAGGGAGGGCAGAGAGGGGGTTTCTGGGAAAACAGGAGGAATATGGCACCTGGAGGGGTTTTGACTGCTTCTTTGGGATGAGCTGCCCATGGGAAAAGAGCCTCATAAACAGTAAAATAATCCTATTTTTAAATCCATGGCAAATTAAGAAAAGGAATTCTACTGCTCTCAGCAGGATCTTTTACTTCTTTCTAGTCGCAGTTGATGTGTTTCTTTTTCCTTTAAAATAATTTTGTCTCTAGGTCTCAGTCTAGGTGTGAGAACTTTGGGAAACAGATAAGCTTTCAAATATTTTTTTAAATCAGTGCTTTAGCAACCTGACATTGAAATGATACATAAATTCAGGAAGGAGTGGGTAAAACAGAGAGGGTAAGCTTCACCAAATGGGACTGTATGATTGGGTTTGTGAAGCCTGAGCCATCTGGGCAAGGAATGGGAAATTCACTGTTCAAACTCTTACACTGTACAATATAATATCTGGATCTGCAGCTGATGTTTAAAGAGGGCACTTGCTTTACTTATGAGATTAAAGGCAAATGCTCTCTTTTAAAAATGAAGTCATGCTGTGTTTTGCACCTTTTGACACTTATTAACTCAGGTCATTAAAAAGAGGCTAATTAAAAAAGAATGTAAAACAAAAGAGTCATTTGTCTATTGCCGAGCTGGGTTCTTCATGTACGCTGACTGGAGGCAGTCTCTGTTTAAGCCGTGGGTACAGAAAGCACTGATGGCCACTGGGGCATGCTTGGAGCTTGTCATGGCTTTTGGCTAGACTGTGGTCCGGCTCATTATGCACCTCATAAAGAAGAGAAGTCATTGTCATCAAAATTAGCTGAAGCTGGAATTTACATTCATGGAAATTTTGGTTTCACCATTGTCCTCTGGGGCTGGACAATAAAGGAAACCTTTTACCAGCTGCAGTTAAAGTAAGTGAAGTTCAATAAATGCTTAGTGCTTCATTAAGGCATTTCCGAACATACTGTGCTATATGCGAGCGATATTTCACAGGCGAGGAGGGTTTGGTACAAACAGCTTGTGAGGTTCAGTAGTTCCAGGGGCACGAGATGTGCAACGCACACCAAATCTGGCTTGTAACAACCAGCCTTTGTAGCCGTTGTTTATCCCAAAGGTGTTCCTGTCCTTTACAATGGACACTTGGTTAACAGTCAGGTAAAAAAGTGTCCTTTCATGGGAATGAATGAGTTCTCCTGCAATTGAGGGAGCCAGGCTGACTTTTTCACCCTGTTGAATACTTGGAGCGTTGCCCTTACCCGCACAGCACCACGGGGCAGGTTCAGAACTTCCCTGATCGCTGCGAGGCCAGAGGCTGACTGAAGGCCCATTCACCTTCCCGGTAAATCCTCCCAAGGACTTCCAGGAGGACGTGGACAGATTTGTGGTTTATTGCTGAAAGCTCAGACGGGCAGCGGGAGCGGGGCTGCACCCATCGCTCTTCCCTGAGCTCCTCTGAGCTGAGATGACACGGAGGCATTTGGAGGACAGGAGTCTTGCTAGGACCATTTTAAGCCCGAAAAGGAAGCCATAAAGGCTAGTTTAGCCACTGTCTTCCCGCACCTTCACATGACATTAAATGTGTGTTTTTTTTCCATGCTGCCGAACTTCCAAAGCCATGAAGATATTTATGGAAATATCTTCAGCAGGATTTCAATCACTCTCTGTAGCGGTGCGCCTTGCTGGCCTACAGAGAATCGGGTCAATCACAAATGTTTCTAGAGAGGGTTCTCCAAACAGAAGTGCGCTTCTCCGAAATCCAAGATTTGCGAGTTGGAATCGATTTTGCTCGTTGTTTTTTAAAGCCTTTCCACTCCTTCCTC
>NC_143443.1:34113870-34118870 GCF_987193195.1 Phasianus colchicus
AACTGACATCACCTGCTACTATTTTAATTGTGTGTTTTACTAATGCTAACCATTTTCCTGACAATAGAACCCCCATAAGCTTAATGAATCTGTGCAGAATACATAAACCAAGGTCAATATGTAAGAAACGCTTCAAACGTTAGGAAACTCTCTCTGCAAAGCTGAAAGAAAAGTTTATTATTCTTCTACATTCGCATGAAAAAGAATAAAAATAGAAATCCTACGCAATGTGTTTTCCAGACCATAGTATATATAAAGCTTTGATGCTTTTGGGAAATCTTTTCGATTAGCTACTATTTTATATGAAGAATAAGGCTTATTTAACCAGGTTACATTTCCAAGATTTATCCTTTATTTTCCATCCTCTATTTTCCAATACAAGTGGCATATTAAAAAAAAAAAAAAAAAAAAAATCCCAAATACTTCCTTAGTGTCATATGTAACAGTCAGATTTTTTTCCCATGGTTTGGGGGGTGTGGGGGGAAAGAGAGAAAATGAAATCCAGATTTGTAATTCCTAACAGGAGAAATTCGATCCTTTCCAATGTTTAAGTAATATTTCCTGTAAAACATACGAGGCCATCTGCAGAGCTGTTTCCAGACACATTTTGAAGTGGCAAGGGCAACTGAAAGAGACCCGAATGGAGGCTGGCATTTCACCTCTGGGAGATGGAGCATTAAAGGTTTCTAAAAGCTGGTTCTACAATTTTACAAAGTATTCAACCACTGCATAGTTAATAATTTGTTTAATTTACCTACCTTTTATAGATGTGAGGAGGGGGAAATCCGCTCGGTAAGAGACGGTATAAAAACCAAGACAGCTGTAAAAAGCTAATGTACATCTATCGCGAATGCTTTGTGATTTTAGTTGATTGAAACTGCGTTTTATTCTTTACAGGCCACGTAGAAAGATTATAGGGAAATACTCACCTAGAACAACCGTACAGATTGAAACATATTTGGGCAGACAACAGAAACACCGAGCCCTTTTTGCTATTAAGTCTATTATGGAATTTTGTTTTATTGTTGATCTCCAGGGTCACCTTATGAATTCGTGTTAGTAAAATGTTACGGCCTCACTATAATATTCACTTTGTGGAAGGGCCTGCATTTACCAAATCTCATCCGAGATCGAATATAAATGAGAAACTTGCATCTCTCTTCAAGGAACACATTTTACACTGTTTTCTCCCCCTTTTGAATTACAGACAGATTCTAAAATTGAATTCTTTTTTTTATGCCAGGGTTCAGTAAAGTGGCTGAGCAGCCAGGATTACCTCTTGATGTATGTCTGAAATTCAAAATTTGCATTGCTCAAATAGTTAATGTCAGGGCCAGAGTCCGCCCTTAGACATGCATATTTGGGAACCCTATTAACTTTCATGGAAACTGCACTTTATAATGTTTGGATGCACTCAAATGTGATACATTATAGAGCTATGATCCTTCATTCTCCTATAAGACTCAGGACTTGCTGCTATTTTTACTGTGCAGACCAATACATCCATTTCTATTCTTCCAGCACTGACCAGTCCGCAGTGTGTTGTACCTGTACTCTGGTGCCTCTTGCCATGCACTTGAGACCTAACAAGACAAACAGGATGTGGCCCACAATGCCTATGACATATGAAAATTGTCAACAGAATTCTGGACCAGTGTTTAAGTAGCATTTCTGTGTGCGCTTGAGGGGACAGGCATGGCTTCCTGCCCCAACACTCCCTCCCCAGGAGCCCTCGTCTCCAGCATTTTATGTTAAAATTGAGTTGAGAAAGTATTTGGAAAATTCACTACATCTACTGCTCCACTATTCATTTATTCTTATTAATAAAATGAAGCCAGATTCCATCTTCATGCTGTGCTTATGGCACAGCTCTTCATCTAGGGGGTGGAAGAGCCCTCTACTATCAACATCCTCGCCTTCATACAAGTGTGTTTTGGACCTGCTCCATTCAGGCACCAGTGGTACCGAATCCCACCAGCAGCCCAAACAGTCATCCATTGGCCTATGTCCTGGGAGTCAATGCAGGGATCAAAGAGGTCTTCAGCCCCTCACTGTCACCCCACATGCTGCCCTGGGTCTTGAAACATTCCCTATGTGAAGATGGATTTGCTCCCACCCTGCATCTTTTCCGCTTGTACTTGCAAAAGTTCTATCATTGCATTTCAAAGGCTGTGCAGAATGAGTGGGAGGAAATGCATGAAGCCATTTTCCAGATCAGGGCTTTTTTTCACTGCACCTTGCCCATCCCATCAGCTGCTTCCAGCACGCGGTGCCGCAGCGGTGTGCTCTGATCCCATATGAAGTCAGAAAGAGCCTTCACAGCTGTCACTTCCAGTTCCTACCAAAGCGAAACACTTCCTACAAGGGAAGCACACATTACAGCTGAATTATAAATGAGGGTTGGTATTTTTGTGAGGTACAAATCGGAGGCATTCTCCATATTGTTAGAATACCAATTTTATTTTCCTGGTATGTAGTACCCAGTGCAGCGCGGCGTCCCCGGAGATGCGGCCATTCTCCGGAGATTACTTCAGCATTGCATTACCGCTATCACATATCCATTATATATACTCTTTCAGACAAGTGGAAATGTTTTCACAAAAACAATCTGGAATCTTGGCTTAAAACCCAAGTTTGCTGTCAAGACAAACAGAGCAGCCTCAAAGAGGACTTATTTTTATTTTGTTCAGACAAGTATGTTGTTTCTGGATTATAATAAGTGAAAATATAGCAGCTATCAGTCTTCGGTTTATTTGACAAGCTCCCTCTGACATACCTGCAGGAATAAGCCCTGGCCTTGCAAACTCGCTCTCACTCAGGTATTCCCTTTGGCTTCAGTGCTTTTATTAGCGTGATTAAGGGCCACACTCATTTATAGGACAGAAACCATAGGATAGGATGATTTATTTGTTCACCCATTCCTTATTTCGTAAAGTTTTAAAAGCCTTTGCTGTGCTCAGGGCTCGTCAGCATCAGTCAGAGCTCATGTCCCATCACCTATCAAGCAAGGTCAATGAGCAGGTTATAATCAGGTGCCAAATAAACAAATGCAAACTTGAAATCAAGTGATTTACTGTCCATTTTCATTAAGCTCTTCCCAAGGATGCAAACACTTTATGCAGCACAGGGGACCTTTGGGGAGGGTCAGCTGCTGTGCTGAAGTGAAGTGCAGTGTGATGCTTTTCACCCAAATGGAGTTTCACCATATTGAGAATAAAGGGAGGGCAGCCTGGCCTGGGGAGCAGCACACTGTAAACAGAGCTGTGTCTTCACCTGGCAGCAAATTCTCTGTTGCAAAGTGCGTGGAGTGTTAATATTTGTGTGCTTATGTTACTCTTGGTTTTCTCGCTTCTAGATGAGGATTTTCCTTCTATTGTAAGCTAAGAATATGTTGGGACATGATGGATTCTAGCTTCATTATGAACCTCAGCCCACCTTTCAATTAAAATTTCAGTTTGTGTAAGGATTCCAGCACGGAGCTGGGTTGTTTTAAGGTAGCAAGACACATCTGAGGGCATCTTGAGGTCTGGCCTTGATGGAAAATCTGGAGCCCAGCCCAAGCTTTGGAGTCTAACCCATTAAATTCAAGGCTGGGTGGTTCTGGTGAGACTGAAAAACTGTCTTGGTCTTCTGCAGACTGCCAGGCTCCTTCCAGCTGGTTATATCCATTCAGGCTGGATGTGGCTCTGGCAGCCTGGCCTAGCAGTTGGCAACCCTGCACATAGCAGGAGGTTGAAACTAGATGGTCGTTGTGGTCCTTTTCAACCCAAGCCCTTCTATGATTCTATGATTCTGTATGTGTGGCTTATAGCAGAGTGGGCTGAGCTGCACATCCAGATGTGATCGGAAGAGGGACATCAGCGGGCAGAGCAATGGGCTGCCCTGAGGCACACAAAGACACTCCAGAGTTTGATGGTATAAATCAGATTGAGACTGTGCTGAAGCGCTGTTTAGGAAAGACATGTCACTTGGAGCACGCAAAATATTGAGCAACTTGAATTGTTTTTCCACGAAGCTTATCCCTTGATAGCACTTTCCTCTCTTATATCTCCTTAATACAGCATAATTTAAATGTTTTCTAGGCAGAGTTATGCTTATAATGCTTCTTTTCCAATGTAATATTGGCTGTAATATAGATGTATTGGCAAGAAGTCACGGTTTGCTTCTTTGCCATTTTGTGAGTTTCCTAATCCAAAACAAGAATGTAGAACTTAACTTACTCTGAAATTTCGCAAATGCTTCTTACAAACAAACGGTTTGTATGCAGTTTTTCTGTGTTTGTTTTATAAATTGTTCCATTCCCATATCTTAGAAAATTTCCCAAATGAGACTGAGCAAAAATTTTTTTTCACCCTCTCTTTTTTTTTTTTTCCTAAAGGTTGCATAAATATTTCACATGTATCTCCCTTTAATTAGATTAAAAGATTGTAAAGTGGCAAAGAGTTTTCTCTTTCCCCAAATTAGACATGAGAACCACAAACAAATTAATTTGTGTCTCAGGGTTCTGACTGGGCCTCTTGGCCTCCTCCAGCTCTAACACAGGCACTCGTGACCCTCTGGATTTCAAACGCCTGAGGGTAAAAAGCAATTATAAAAACATGACTCTCCCAGATCAGCTTTCGAATCTGCCTTGTCTCTGTTTTATTGATGGGAGATTGAAGGAAGATTCAAATCAGCTCTCCTTCAATTCTTTACCAGCAGCAAAATGCAGAAATCATTTGCTTTTTCTATATAAATGACTTTGTCCTGCTTTATTATTCTGGGTATTTGACTTAACAAGGCTATATTGAATATTTATTTCTAGTTTTGGTATTTGTAAATATGCATTGCTTTGCTCCTTGTTTTCTTTTTCAGATTTTTTTTTTTTTCACAGCAATTAGAGTAAGAACTAATTAATACGGGTATTTTTAATAGCTAAGGAATGCACACTCACTCAAATTAGGATGATCTTTTTCTCATTGGCGTGTCATTGGGAAACCTTAGTGCACAACCATATTAGA
>NC_143443.1:34123870-34186370 GCF_987193195.1 Phasianus colchicus
TGCGTTATTGGATCCATGATTCTGTATATGCATCTTCCAGACCAAAAACTAGCAGGATCATCTCCAACTTCCAGGTTGCTACGGAAAATTAAAATAAATATAGATTTTTACATTTTAGCAATTTCTGGTTCTGTGAAGCCTGTCCATTTCCTCACTTTTACAAATCGACTAAGCTTTCCATTTCATATCTGAGAGGGCTCGGGAGACCTGCAGGTGAGGCTCCTGGCTTTGAAGATGTTCTTTCCTCCATGCACACGCGCAAGTTCACGCACACTCTCGTTGCTCAGTCTGCTGGTCAGCCCTTCCAAGTCATTAACGTTTAGCAATCACCAGTCAAAGAAGAGCTCATCATTTTTCTGATTTTGGAAGATTTCTCACGCTGAATGGAGTTTATTGATCCTGTGCTGGCACACAGGAGGCAATTGCCAGTCAGACCTGGAGCATGGTGATGTCCCCGGTCTGGGAGTTATTCACCATGGGGCGACCCCATTGCTGCCCGGTTGTCCCATAACCAACTACTGATCAGGTTTAAGGTTAATTTACGTCTGACACATCCCAAAGGATTTTATTTTCATACATGGGATACCTCAGCAGTAGGTGTAAAATTAGGAAGCACATACTGTGGTTCACACAAGCGCACCTTCTTTTCTTCCCAGGCTTTTGCTTTCCTTCATGCCTTGAGTTCAGGCACAGCAAGACCCATGAAACGTTCATTCACACTTCACAATTCCAAATGCCTCTTGGCTTTGTCAGCTTGTCAGGTGCTGGATTTCTGCAGGAAAACTTAGAAAGCTTACCGTGACAAACATAGTTTCCTTCAGGACAGCATTCAGTCAGCACCTTCCATGGAGTCCTGGTGCAGATGGGCACAGAAGAT
This sequence comes from Phasianus colchicus, assembly GCF_987193195.1. Classification (NCBI taxonomy): domain Eukaryota; kingdom Metazoa; phylum Chordata; class Aves; order Galliformes; family Phasianidae; genus Phasianus; species Phasianus colchicus. The sequence continues at coordinate 34,124,748 of NC_143443.1, forward strand.
GGGGAGCAGCACCCAAGGACATGTGGCTTTTTGTCATCAGTGCTTGCAGGAAGAGGTAACTAAACTAACATGACCTTTTTTATTATTTGTCGGGTAATATTTTTGAGGCTTAGCACCAAGAGGTGGTTAAGCTGAAATTTTACAGGCACTAAACTGTTTTTGCAAATCCCAGTGAGGCAGCTCCATCCCACACTGGAGGCTACGTCCACTGTGGCTGTGGGATGGGGATAGCAGTGAGGTGGCCGAACCAGGGGGGGATGAAGCAGGGACATGGGTTGCAGGCAGCCCCAATGGACTTTGGAGGCACGTTATCAATGAGCATTTGCACACTGTAATAATTGTGTTTTCCTTTGGAGCTTGTTACAGAAAATCTGACTCTGTCAGCACATCCTAAAGTGGGTTTCCTACTTAAAAATAAGAGTGCCAACAGGAGAGGTTAGGGAGATTTGTGCTGCTCTGAAATGGAGTCTCTAGGTGAAATTAATGTATTAAATTTTCAAGGTAATTGTAACTTCTTGCCTTAAAATGTTTTTAATACTCTCAAGATGAAACATAGATATCTTTTCAAAACTTTCATGGTCAGGCTTCTCTCTAATATCCACAGCACTAATTTACTGGGAACATTAAGTAGCAAGAACTCCTTTTATTTGATTTAGGTTTTTATCAAGGACATCATGATCCAAATCAAGAATCCATGGATATCCTGCAAAACTCCTTGGATTTTCAATCACTGATTAAAACAAACGTGAGCAAAGGACAAATAAAAATGTTAGCATGCAGTTGTGCAGGAGAATCCTTATCTCTTCTGCTTTTTTAACTAATTGAAGAAGCTAATTTCAAACAAAGACACACAATGCTCACTTGGATGAAACAGTTTCCAGTACTAACAAGGGAATTCATGTAAAGGTAATGGTTGCAACTTGTTCTGAGTCCTTGCAAAAAGAAGCGGAAAGAAAATATTGATTGTTCAGTGCTAACAAAAAAGGAAGAAAACAGAAAGAGGAGAGTGAGATAAACCAAGTGTTTTCAGAAAGCCCTTTTTGGTCAATTTTTGACGTAATTAGAGAAGTAGCTTGCAAGGCTGTGGAAAGCTGCACAGCCAAGTGAGCCGAGATCTGCCAGTGCCGGGGTCCATTTCATGAGCAGGGCCGTGACTTGTGAGAAGCTTCATGCACACCTGGGGAGAAAAGGGGATTGCGTGGGTGACAGAAGGCTTTGCAAATGTCTCATCACCATCCAGACAGTTGCTTGTAAATCTGGTTTGTCTTTATCTGATTTTTTTTGTCATAGAAGGGGAAAAACCAACACCCTTCATTAGCCTTGTAAATCCTGGCCTAGAACACCCCGTGCAGCTTGCTCCCAAGACAAGGAATCCTCCATACAGTAACTGCACGTTTTCAATCAGTCCTCTTGATCTCTGCTCTTGCTTATTCCCAAGAATCTGCCAAGTCTGTTGAACTTCCTCGGAGTGACCCTCCCGTTTAATTCATGGGACGTTTTGTATTTACAGAGAGGTCAATAAAAGCTTTCCAGAGCTGCAAACCCCTCTGTAATGGTTGTCCTGAGCAATACAGCCTGAAGAGCTCCAACAGGAAATTGGTAAAGCAGCAGCCAATTTCCTCCTACTCTTTTACTGCCATTTGGTCTTCCTGCTCTGCTCATATCCCCACTGCTGAATTATTCTAGAAATGGTGGGAGATTTCCAGTGCCACGTATGGAGGAGAGCTCATGTCATTCACAGAATTTTATGTGAGGTTAATCAAAAATTGGATTTGTTTAATTAATAGTAGCTGTTAGGTGAAAGCTGAGTTCAGTGTCTGCTCCCATTTTGTTTCTGGCATTGTACTGATCTTTTGTTACCTGTGCTTAAAATGAGGGCAATGTCTGTGCACATTTCAGGCTGTGGTTTACAGACACTTGGAAATCTTTGGGTGTAGGGAGCGATGCAGTGCAGTGACAGCCCTCAACTTCTGCCCTCTGCTCCAATGTCGGAACACAGAAAAGAATATCTTCTTTAGAAGCGCGAGGAGTGATGTTATGAAGCATCTTTGGTTAGTAAAAGTTCTTCAAAGGCTGCAATGAACTGGCAACAACTCACTGGAGCAGATCGGTTCAGTGAAACTGTTGGTACTGAGTACCAGATGTTCTCAACAAAAGCCTTTCCAAGGTGATCATGATGACAGCGAGTCCAGTCTTGCAAACTGAACCCACGACAGCCTGGAACATGTCTTCTGGTTTAGTTTCACTCAAAATTGATGCAGACTGTGTGCTCCACGCTGGCTGTGTGATGCCAACCCAATGGGGGACATCTGGGAGGTGGCCTTCAAAAGCGTATTCCCAACCTGAGCTCCATCAATTGCACTGATGCACGAAGGGACTTTCCTGCACTGAGCTCAGTGGCACACAGCTGCTGCACCCCACGTCCCAGGAGAAGAGCACACAGCTCTAATTTAGATGCCTGGGCTGCCTCTGCAGTGCCTGGGGAGTGTTTAGCATCTTGGAAAGCCCTACTTACCTGTGACAGCAAAGGTCCTGAGTGCCCAAAATAATCAATGGGATATGCGGATGCTACAGCACCTAAATCCCACACCTCCCCGAGCCTTCCGCTGTGGCTCACAGCCTCAGTCCTTTGTCTAAGGTAGCTGTTTACTTGTCATCTCCCCCAGGCAGAGGGATAGAAGGCTGAGGAAACTGTAGCAATTGTGTGTTCTTTCCTAAATGATCACAGCACACATTTTTGGTTTTCACACTTGTAACTTGTTTGTGTTTCCTTCAATGGCTGCTAGTTCTAAAAGAAATAAGATAGCCCTCAAACTTGGTAAAGCTCTCCTTTCTCTCGAAGAAACGCCCTAATTGCTTATAGCCATGCATTCCTAGCTATAACGATGTCATTGTTTTCTGAGAAGTAGAACATTTCCAACACAAAGCAATTGCTTTTAACCCAAATAGCTGAAAGAATCACTCCAGAAGTTGAGAGAGCAGTTTGACTCTCCTTTTCCCCTGGTCGGCGTTGAACCCTTTGTGCACCAGGAGGGGTTCCTCCCCAGGTGGCCCTGGGAAGAATAATCCCACCTGAGGGCTTCCATTTTGGGCACCTGGAGACAATGTAGGGACTCACAGCATGAGAGCAAAGCTATACTGGGAACCAGAAATGATTAAACTGGGAGCGTTGAGGACTCCAGTATCAGTTCAGGATTGTGCAAGTAAAGAACTTGGAAATCTGCAATTAAATTTAAGGATAACAAAATCAGATTATTAAAGAGAAAATACTGGTGGAGCAGTGCCATTTAGATTAACTGTGCTTTGTGCGTGGATGCAATACAGACTCACGGTTGAAGGTTTCCTGTAGCACTCAAGGCCACTGGCTCTGATTTTTCAAGCCTCAAAAGAAAAAACAAATCCGAATAATGGTGCTTGTGATTTCCTGAATTTATTCATTTATGGAAAGAAACGAAGCACAATCGAATCTCTCTTGTGGAGAAGATTGCAGTCATAAACTCTTAAATGATTGGATTACCTGTCTTGTATCGTATTATCTTTTGTGCTAGTTACGTATTGTTTCAAAGCTACAAAAATAACAGCTCTTCTGTTTGAAATATTTTTCTTAGCTTTGCCTCTTGGTCATAAAATGTAATCTGATACTTTTTTCTTGAAAGGAACCTTGTAGGTTTTAGCTGTTCTTTAAGTTATGCGCTTCAGTCTTAAGTTTGATTTTTGTCAGTTAACCTCACACCTCAAATACAGATTTTCTCTCCAGGCAACCACTTTGATTCTTCTAGTCAACCCCAAACTTAGCAAAACTACGGATGTGCATATTCTCTTTTTTTAACCATAATTATCAAGTTTGTTCTTCTTTTTTTTTTTTTTTTTTTTTTTCCTTCTCCCCTTCAGGATCTTTCTGGCAAGCATTGCACTCTCCTGGGTTTCGATGCTGTGAGAATTACAATTCATCCAGAGTTCAAGCCTTTGGTTAAGACAATGTCCTCAGGGTTATGAGGTATGTTAAATGGCAGAAGAAAAAGCTACTGTTCTGGTTCTCCTGCTCAGCTGCATTGCATCAGGTGTGCCGTGGAATAGCTAATCCCATCCTATTTAGACATCCAGACCTCAACTCCACAGAGGTCACTTCTGCAACCCAGCAGAGCTTTGTGGGCTTTCCCTTTGACCTTGGCCATGTAGAAGCACCAGGACCTCACACGCAATCAAAAACATGGGGAAGGAGTACAACCCAGTGTCAGGCCTGTTCTTTATTCCCTTTTCTCTGGAAGGAAATGACTGGAATATGACTCAACCCACTGCTAATCCCAGCTGTACGTGAGATCAATCCCAGTGTAAAGGCATGGCACCTCCCACAGCTCTGCTTCTTGACATGGTGCGTGTGGGTTTTAGCAGCCTCTAATGAAAAGACAAGGAGAAATTCTTAGCTGCTTTTTTTTTTTTTTTTTTTTTTTTTGTACTTTTGTTTTTATTTTATCCATAAAAACTCCTTGAAGCTGAAACACTTTGCAGAAACACTCATTGATGCCCAGAAAGAAGAGTGATTTCTACTTAAGTCAGCAGCTTGCTTATCTCGTAGACTGCCAGGGAGACCGAGCCCAAGGGTTACAGATTTTAGAGGCCTCTCTACATCACCCAGCTCTCTCTTCATCAGCATGGGGCTGTCAAGGGCTGTGTTGAACCCATTTGAAGTGAGGCCTCAGCTCCCAGGAGTGCCCCAGCCTCTGGTTGAGCAGACCCCATCCTGTTGGCGCCTGGCAGATTGGGTATTCAACAAGCTTCACAGACCCATCACAGGGCCCTTTCCTATTTCTTTTTAAGGAAACATTCTGATATGATATTTTTTCCCTCTGTGGGAAATGTCAACATTTATGAAATGGGAGCAAACTGTTTAAATTTTTTATAGACTGAAAAGATTAAGCTTTGGCCAGCTCTCGTCAAAATTTCCCTGGTTCCCCATAAGCAAATGAATTTGAGTGAAAAAGCGTCGTTGTCTGTAGTGCTGCACGGAGAAAGCCATCAACTTGTTCCCTGCAGTCCTACCTTGTTACTTGAGTATGCATGGGAATCTGAGGTGTGTCTTTATAGGTCTGTATTTCCACGACCTCCAGTATTCTTTCTCTCATTTGTTATTTTATCGTGTAACCTGAATAGAGCTACAATTCTAGTGGCACTTTAAAACACTATTGCTTGTATATGCCCCAATTGCAGCTCTGATGAAGCAGATGAGATAAAGCAGTGTTCTCATCTCTGCATCTCAGACACAATAAGGACAGATAAAGAAATGCAAAGGCCATTGCAAAACACTGTTTATTACTATTTTCAGTGGCGGTGAGTACTCCAAATGAATCTCTGTACAGCTGAACTTTTGCACAGACAATACTGCTGGGACCTCAGCAGACCACAGTCAGCTCATTTTTGCATCTGAATCCCTAAAAAAAGAACACCCAGACTTTTAGGGTGGAATTCATTTTAATCAAATATTTGTATCTTATGTTGCGGCTTTAAAATAATCACCATCCAGTGGAAAGTGATACAATATGGCACACTGAAAAGCATTCCCAAATTCACCAGAATGCAATCACTGAGGAGTTCATTTTCTGTAAGGTCTTAAAACACAACCATGTAGTAAAAAAACTTTATTTCATTGTCTGGCTATTCTGCCAAGTCCGTTCCTTCCTGGAATGTTTATTAAATTTAGTTTCATGTGGTCTGTAAATATATATACATATATGCATTCATATCTGGTCTCCTCTTGCCTCAGGAGGCTGGGTGGGCTGCAGCCTGCTTTGGGGGAATTAGTACTAGTGCTCGAATTTTAGCTACATGCAAAGATGTGACAAAACAAATTTGCTTTCCCTGTGGGAGCTTTGCCCTCCCTGTGGATGACTAAATCTAGATTACATAGCACGTGCTGATAAAAATGCAACAATCTCTTCTTTCGTTATTATTTTTGTGTTTGAGTTTTTCTTTTTTCTTTCTTTTTTTTTTCTTTTCTTTTTTTTCTTTTTTTTTTTTCTTTCTTTCTTCTTTTTTTTTTTTTTTTGACCAAGAGCACAGTGTATTGACTTGATGATTCCAACGCAGCTGTCTGGCAGTGTTAATCAATGATCTCTGCTTGCTCACAATGTACTACCAGTGTTAGATCATGGTGACAAGAGCAGTACAAGCTTAGTGCAGCCTCCGAGTAAATCATCACTTTCGTAGTCACTGTGAGCACTTGGACTAAATGAGCATTTGGAGTAAATACTGTTTTCTGCATGTTAGAAACAAAGTAAAATTCTCCTCTCCTCTCCTCTCCTCTCCTCTCCTCTCCTCTCCTCTCCTCTCCTCTCCTCTCCTCTCCTCTCCTCTCCTCTCCTCTCCTCTCCTCTCCTCTCCTCTCCTCTCCTCTCCTCTCCTCTCCTCTCCTCTCCTCTCCTCCTCACAAACTGTTTTGTATCTCTGATTATTGTGCCTGTCAAGATATTCTTCTGTCTTCCATAGCCAGATAATTGAATCCCTATTATTTCCATAGTCTTAATGAAGGTTCTGTAAGATCCTTGCTTGTTACATCTGAAAATTGAATAAAAAATTCCTTTGTGCTGACAGCTTCATTGTAGTCAGTGTTCAAAATATCAAAGGAAGAACGCTAAATGTTCATAATGTAAAGTGTCAGGAGTGCAATCTGGGATAATAGAATACATGTCTTGCAAACTTGCACTTTAATATGGCAAACTACTTGGTCAGCAAGCAAATTAATTCATTTAGGATTTGATATTATTGCAAGCAGTGGGTCAGCTTTTGCAGGGAGCTCTGCCTTATGATGAATTTTGCTAGCACACGGCACTGTCTGCGTGTGCAGATGCCAACCACAGAACGACTGCATGGTTGGTGTAAGGATATAATAGCAGTGACTTCCCAAATATGTCTCTGTTCACTGTATTTCTTCATAAGCTTGCTTACTTTTTTTTTTTTTTTTTTTTTTCCCAATGCATGCTCACTGTTCAAAGAGACTAATAAACATTTGCTGTAATTATCTGGTTATCCCTTCAAAATACCAAGTGTTGTACAGTATGAATTGATGGCACAGATGTTTGAAGCATGAACAGATGAATGCAGTGAAATGCTGTCAATGGAGTGTTGTCTCCCACAGTTCCACCAAGAAACCTGAACATATTTTCTGGCAGAACTGCTCATTTTCCCAGGGCAGATATTTGCAAGCTTACCTCTGTAGCTTGTGAATACCAAAATGAATGGTAAATATTAACCTCTGAGAGCTAGAACAATGTGAAAAATTACAAAAGTAAATGTTAGCAGAGATATCTGTTACACAGGCAAAGAGAGAGACGGCACTGAAAGGATTTATGTTATTTTTGAGCCTTGGCTTGCACACGAATGATGTGAATTTTTCTACTGAAAGAAAAGTGAGGTCCAATTTTTCAAAACGTTGCCTTGAAGTTTTGTTTTTCAGAGTTGGTGACCTGATTGGAAAAGCAGCTCTCTGGAAAAATAATTATGGAAGACAAAAAATAATAATAAAAAAGAAAGAAAATACGTGATTTGCTGTGGAAGTTACAGCTGCAAACAGATCTTCATTCTCTTGTGCATAAGAAAACAAATACAAAATAAAAGAAACTACACAAAAAGAAGAGCAGAAAGCAACAAATGGATTAAGGGATTTTGCTGATCTCTTTCTCATAGAGAAGAAACAGAATCTGGTCACTTTTTGACTGGTTAACTGTGTCCTTCTTCACTGGTACTATCTATGAAGAACACACACTTGTAACTTAATGTCATTATCTGTTACTATGTATATATATTTTATATAATATCCTACAGATGGGACCTTAGGAATACTAAATAAGGAACTGCTAAAACCAGAGCCTGTAAGTGAAATAGTTCAGACACGCTTGCAGAGCAGTTGCTTAAAAGAGGAGCAGAGATGGTCCATATTTTTGGGGGATGAAGTCCTGGTTTTTGAGTGTGTTGTGAATCTGATTCGGACATCTCTCAGAGAAATACCCATTCCATCACTGCCCAAGGGAATTTCAGCAGAATCTGAGATTGATTTTGCAGTGACAGAACCTCAGGTCCCTTCCAGTTGGGACTTTCACAAAACCATCGCCAAAGTGAGCTCTGCTGCTCTCCTACCCCTGCCAGCACAGCACCTCTCTAACAGAGCCCTTCTCAGCACACGTTAGATGTTGAGCAGGTTTAGCTGAGCTGCTGCAAATCCCACAAGGCAGAAAAATAGTTGGAGGGATGAACCTGTAGCCCCGTGACAGACCTGTCACATACACCCACTGCCTGCTGCTGCTTTACGGGCAATCCGGTGGTCTTCCTGCCACTGACATCTCAGTGTCATCCATTTCCTTTGTCCCATCCCAGAAGCAGCATCAGCAAAAACATACTGGAAGATCACACTGGGCTGGGAGCCAACACAGATTTATGGCTTTTTTTTTTTTTTTTTTTTTTTTTTTTTTTTGTGGGCTGCCTTTGATTTCCAGACCGGGCTTTCCTTATGGATGAGGTGTTGATCTAAGGATCAGTGCTTGGCAACGGGCTCCTGTTAACTGGCCCCTGGCAGGACGTTTGGCCCAAATTCTGCTCATGCATTGGGGTTTGGACTGTTTAAAACCCATTTAGCGCTCTCTTCTCCTTGGTAATTCTCACTGAGTCAGACTTGGATTTATTTTCTAATAGCTGATAGAATGCAGAATGGCAGCTGAGTGTCCCAAGAGCACCAGGTTGTGGATGCCACCTCTGCTCAGCAGGGATCGGGACAACCCTATAACAAGTAGTGTTCAGGTTATGGCTCAAACATTTTTAAATTTGTTTACTGAGCGCTGATTGCATTACCATTTGCATTTTCAGAAAAGGTTCACATTTACTCCATTGTTTTGTTGCTAAAGTTATTTCAACTGAGCAAAGGTTAAGTCTGACTTTCATCATATCTAAGTAAATGTAGTAGGGTAACACTGATTCCCAAAGTGGAAGTCTTTAAGCAGTGACTGGCTTAAAGAAGCTCTTAGCATTTGCTACAAATGCCACTGCATTTACAAGATTTCAGGTGCATTATGTTGCAGCATTTAATTGGTTGCTTTCTTTTTTTTATAATTAACATTAATTGCAAATTCAATATTTAATATTAAATATTGCAGTTAGTATAACTGTTTTCCCTTTTTGAAAGATATTAGGTTACAATTACATCTTCTGTTAGTTATTTTTTTAAATCTTTCAGAAGCTTGTGCCTTGACTAATCCTCAAGAAAGTTTATTCCCAATTACACTGTGGGCTATTACTTTATTTGTTGTTTTTTTCCTCACATCTGGCCCAGCACACGGCACACCTGGGGACTTGGCTCCGTGGCCACGACCGAAATTACTGCCCTGGCCCCTAAGACAGTGCTGCAAAAGTCATTATTGACAATGACTCCTGCAAAGAACCAGAAAGCCCATTCAAGATGTCTGTTAAATACAGTTCAAACAACATTGCACCAGAAATGTTATGAACATTTTTAAGTGCCTTCTTAAAGTTTGGGATTGCCTAATGAAGGCAGTCATTAGAGTGGGTTTCATTAGAGAAGCAGACTGAAATGAGTTATCGACTTACCAACTAATTTAGATTATATCTATTAAAAAATCCTTTTTTTTTTTTTTTTTTTTTTTTTTTTTTTTTTTTTTTTACAAAGAACAGGGGGCATCAGGGTTTATAAAATAGATCAGGGCTAAAAATGAAAGCTGATAACTATCTAATATGTTACAGTGCATCTTTAAATTGATACAGCACACAGTAAGCTGAGTAAATATTGTGGAGGATGATCTGAGCAGCCCTTGAAGAGCCCTCAAAGTGAGTGCAGGGCAGTGCCTGGAACATTTTGTGGTGCAATTTCCAGGTCTTCACATGAGGTGAGCCTTCCTTGGCCCTGTAACAGCGCATTGCTTGAGCTGCCCGCTACCTGAGTGCATCTGACTTTGTTTTACCCAGTAATTCATTAATGAATCCTCCTCATGCCTTGGGTGGCTCGTATCCATTATCCTCACTTAATAGTTTAGCCTAAGGATGTCTTTCACTATAAATAATCTTTCACAATGCTCAGATAGCAGAATTGTGTTCTTTGCGTAGTAAATGGAAATCAGCTGAAGGCTTTTGCCCAGATTTGGAATCACATGGCATGCAAAAGACCAGATAAAGGATCTGCCTCTTTTTGTTTTTTTTTTAAAGGAGGGTAAATTACCCCACTGGTGAGATATCTCCCACACAGACAGAAGAAATTCATCCAACACGTGTTCAAGCAATTTTCTCTCCCTGACTTTTAGCCGGCCACGTAGACTTTTAAACTACCCATGCTGCTTTAAATGTAGTTTTAAATTGCACCTAATATTTGGTGGGTAATTCTTTAAAGCTGTTAGCACCTCTTCACGGTGTAAGTAGGGGGATTTTTCTTTTTTCATGTGTGCCTTCTGGGACGTTAATGGATCCAAGGCTGGGGACGAAATCTCAATCCAGAACTGATCTCTGCAGTTTCCTGCAAGGGTGAAATGGGAAATATAAAATATTACTTTATTAAAAATTGCTCAAAACACATCTTCCTTGTTAAATATGCAGAGCTATTCAAATATATTGCCTTTCTGGGAACAGTAACAATACTCTGTTTGCCTGAATTACTATTGCCAGTACTTGTTTTACTGCTAAGGTAAAATTAGGATTTCAGGAGAAGAAATGAATTCCTGCATTTTCTGAAAACCCAAAACCAAACATCCACAAAATGTAGACAAATGAGGGGCTTGTGTTGCTTATTGTGACTGGGAGAGTCACTCGTGTGTGACAGTGTTTGTAAAAGAAATGGGACAAAAATTAGCAAACGTACACACACACGACTGGCGAGTTCATGCCGTACTCATCGTGAAGACATCTCTGCACCAGCCACCAACCTCAGGGCAGAAATGGAAAGCAACATTCTTCACACCTCATACTGAGTAACCGTGTCTTTGACACCCGTGCTTACAGTGTTTATAATACTACAGTGTTTTCTCTCTGAATCAAATTAATTTGGAACCATTTATAGACAAAGTCCATGCAGGTCTGAATCTCTTCCAGGATGTTTTCCACAAACTAGATTTTCTATGCAAATAAATTATTCTACAATTATCTCGGTGAAATTAATTCCACGTACTCTATCTGCTAATGAGAGTCCACCAAATATTTTGCTATTGCACACACTCATTAGCTTGTTTTCATTTACAGGGAGCAATCAGCATCTGCCAAGCAGCGAGAGTACCAAAGCTGCCATTAGTATTTCCCAAATCTAACTGCTTCTAATTCCTCCTCACCTCTGAAGGACGATCCCTCACAGCAGCTGTACCAGCATCAATATTGCTGGGGGGTTGTTACCTTCTGCAAGGGTACCTGGGACCCTAAACCAAAACCTTCTGCCTTCCTGCTAAATGATTGAAGAATATCTTGTAAATCATTTACCTCTCCCTGCTGCTGGCTTTCTGTTGATAGTGTTTATTCTGCTTCCAACACGATGGCAAAGTTAAATTTTCATCTTGCAGAAAGAAAAAAAAAAAAAAAAGAACAAAATACGGTGAGCCTTTTTCCTCATTATTGCCTGATCTTTCTGGAGCGAGCTGTTTCTCAATCCCATGCATCACAGATGTCCTGTCAAGGCTCATATACACCCAGTGAAGTATTTGCATCCCCGTGCCTGCTGATAGAGTGAGCATGTTTGTCTACAAAGTGCTTTTAAATGAACTAATACATGATTCATGCGGGCTCCTTTGAGCAGAACACCAATCTGTCTGGACACAGTTTGCTGTAGGCTTGACAACAGGAGAGTTTCTCTGGGTGAGACGGGTGCAGCGACCTTCCGGCAGTGCGGGGCAGCATCCAGATGCCAGCAGGGGACAGACCCCACTTGTCTGCCATGTCCCTCGTGTCGTCTCTCTCTGGTGCCGGTGACACAGACCTCTGCCTGCTCAGTCATGCTTGTGCAGGAGTGGGTAATGCACTACCTTTATCACTGAGATACAACGAGAATCTTTGCACTCAAGGATAGAAAAAAAATTGATCCCAAGTATACTGTTTCCTATTGAACTAAAAAGATTTTTAATCGAGTCTCTTCTCCTTTGGGTAATTGACTTAACAGTGTGGGCAAATTAATTTCAGATAAACCATCACTGGGATTTTCCAAGGAGATTTTCCTGGGGTGCTGGGAGTCAGCCCCGTATAACAGCAGTGGGGCAAGCATCTGAGTTCCTCTGCTGCTGCCCGAACAGTTCAACCTAGGACCAAATTCAGGAGTTTTTATGTGAGGTAACCTCCCACTGAAGTCACTGATTCAGGAAGAATTTAGTAGGAAGTTTTCCACTCAGAGGGTGGTGATGCATTGGAACAGGTTGCCCAAGGAGGTTGTGGATGCCCAATCCCTGCTGGCATTCAAGGCCAGGCTGGATGTGGCTCTGGGCAGCCTGGTCTGCTGGTTGGCAAGCCTGCACATAGCAGGGGATTTGAAACCAGATGATCATTGTGGTCCTTTTCAACCCAGGCCATTCTATGATTCTATGATAAGAATCAGCACAAATTGGTTCAAAAAATTTCCAAGTGCTTGCAAATGTGTTATGCACACGTAACCTCCGCCCCTCGTTTAATAACCTAAATGTCGCTCGGTGCAGCCCATTATTGTTCAAGTCTTTCTGTGATATTTGGCACGAATACCTCCTTTTGGATCTTATCTGGGTAGAAAGGCCATTGAAACAAGTTTATTTTCCGGTGACCCAACCAGAACCCCACTCCAGTGGTGAAAGATTGGCAAGGAAAATTAGCATTGCACTGCGGCTCCAAAATATTTCCTTCTCTCTGGTCTAAGGCAGATATCTCCACTTGTGTTAAAGCTCTTTCCACAAAGTATATTGGAAAAACGGGGAACTTGGAGCACTTTTTAATTCTATTCAAGTCATAAACAAGCAGGGAAGAAAATTACACTGTGGTTTATGTTCTTAGGGGATTACTCCCTTTGGTTTTCCCCAAATTTGGAACCTCAGCAAGCCAAAGGAATAAGTGCTCTCTTGTCCAGGCTGGCAGCAGTGCTGCCCAGAGCAGCAGCCAAGGGTGATGTGTGCAGAGTCCTCAGCTTTTTCATTGGTGAGAGGCAGACAATTGTGTACATTTTCCATCCTTCCAATGTCAAACTTATTAAATCCTAAATCATTTACATAGGTCACAGTACCTATACTAACTTGCTGAAGTAACATTCCTTCCAATATTTTTTAAGGAAATGAAAACTATACAATTTAAGATTCTGTAGCTGCTTTTCACTGCTGAAAAATTATATTCTGCAGACTGAATAGAATGAAAATGCTATTAAAGAAAGAAAGTGTACTGTATGGAAATATCTTACATTACATGCTTTGCTGCCCTGCTCATAACTTTGGTAATTAAGGAATAGATCTACTAGCAATTAAAAGAAAAATATTTATCAGTTGACCATTGCAGCTCTCATGAAATCAAGGAATATGCAAAGAGTTTGTATCATTTTTGTCTCATAAGTAAAGGGATAAGCATTTATCTACGTAGTACACAACTCCTAATACAAAGCACAGTATTTTTTCCCCTGTAGAGTGTTTGCAGAGCTGGTAAATTGCAGATATATTTGTGATATTTTTTTTCTGTTATTCTGTTATATCCTGTAAACCTGGCTGCTCTTATTGGCACATGCTGAGTTATCACTCCAGTGGCCTCAATTTTGCTGCTGGTGAAAGGGATGTGGCAGAAAATGGTGCTTTAGTGAGAGCTATTGGTGATGGGTGGATGGCTGGACTGGATGATCTTGTGGGTCTTTTCCAACCTTGGTGATCCTGTGATTCTGTGAAGATCACACTGATGGAGGCAGTAGGTACAGAGTGGAGACAAAGAGAAATGACTGAAAGAAGTAGATACACAGCAGAGAAGCAGTCAACATTGCTCTTTTTGTACTCCAGACAGGATCATCTATTAGGAGATTATTCACAACAGCAAACAATAGTCTTCACTGAGAAGAATTTGGAAAGTCCAGGTAAAAAAATTGTATACTTTTTCCATGTTTTCCCAACAATAAGGTGGAAAGTCAGAGTAGATGAAAGAAACATATTTCTCTTTGCTTCTCCTCTCCTCGTTTTGTTATTTGTCTGGTTTCATCACCTGTGACACATGAGCCAGCCTTCCTGGCAAAGTGCTATGCCAAGCCAAATATTTTTTCTTTTTCCCAGAGAAGTGTATTAATATGATATTTAATGGTTTCTAGAAACTCATGTAGGAGGAGGGAGGAGTTACTCACAAAACCTCTTGACTACTAAAGGGAATTTGGGATATTAACATAAATTTTTAAAATAAATATTAACCACATGGCTTAGCTGTTTTCCTTCCTTTTCTTTGTAGCAATATAAAATTAAACACTATTTTAAAAGAGCTTTCTTTTTCCCCTGTCTCTTAGTTCGTTGCCCTCAAAACTTTGAACTCTTCTTAGCCGTTAATTATTCTGCAGTGACAGACTTAGAGTAGCTCTTCTTGCTATTCTGGTCCATTAATTTCTTTCTCAAAACATGGCACCTGCAGAACCCTGCTCTCTGCCACTCCCCATCTCAGACACGGTGCCATATCCTGGCTGCTGCTCTGGAGGTCCAGCCCAACTCCTTGTCCTGTAAAAATGGGTACCGAGGCCATCTGAAGGGTCTGTGGGGCTGCTGAGACACAAGCCAGGCCAACAAGGGCAAATGGGGCACTGCAGGCCATAAGTGGGGGATAATGGAGTTCCCTCCAACCCACACATAGCACTCATGTTATTTCAGAGCAAGTCTGTTGAAATTAAGAGACTTATCCTGGCTTAACACCAACGTAATGGGGAGAAAAACCTTGCCCCCTGCTCTCAGTGTGACTACTTTTTTGGCAGATTTGGCCACTAATGCTCTCAGTGGGTTTCAAGCTTACATTTAATGGCGCTACATTTATTTTAATATTTTTTAAATAGCTAGCGTAAATTGATTCCATTTAAAAAAAAAAAAAAGTCTCTTTACCTACCAGCGTTCATTTGTATTTCAAATGGCCCATTACATTTTCACTAACAATCATTAGAGCTGTGTGAGCTTATTGAAGCTTGGTCTTGGACTGAAACTGTAAAAACTGCCAGCTCTGGATTTTTTTGCTATGCTGAAAATAGCACTAGAAAAAGGCTACGTAACCTCAAATACACTAGAAAAAGGCTATGTAATCTAAAACACAGTTAAGAAATGATGGAGAAATATGCTGCATTTTTTTTTAAGTACTCCAGTGGAAAATATGGCCATAACCTGAATCAACTCTTATATATGCTCTGATCCATATATTAATACTAAATATTTCAGATTTAGCCACAGCCACTCAGTGCAATCGCAGTTTCTCATCAAAGAAATTCGACCAGAAGTTGCTTCAAAACTTGGAGAAGTTGTAAGCACAGAAAGCAATTCAAGCATGAAAAAGAAAGAAAGAAGGAAAAAAAAAACCACACCACCTTACAAGGATTTCCACTCATGCCTGGTAATAATCCTACAGCAAGCTCAGGATGCATCCATCAAAGCTGGAAGGCCTTGTGCTAATCTTACCTGTTATAATTGTTAATTTCACTACATATGTGTAAAACAAGAGCATTAATTCAGTCATTTGGCCTTCAATCATGCTCAGAAGCTGTGTTACTCTGCTTGGTCGTGGTAGTACAGCAAATGCAACGAAGGAAAAATGTACAGCAGTCTGGATTGCCTGATAACATCGACCCATTTGGAATATAGGGTTTAAGGTTGCTAACTATGAAGTCATATGAAGAGTATGTCAGGTCACAGCAATATGGTGCTGAGCAGTTCAGGATGGGTGCTGTCTCTTTGCTGTCTCTGAACAGAACTACTAGCAGAAGCACTTGAAACTTGAGCATACAAAGGAGGCATTTTACTGTGTGGGTTCATTGACTTAGTACTGCCAACCCCACCAATGCTTTTCTCTGGGATCCATTCCTGCCTGTCTGCTGCTCACCTTCATTAACAATATGTACATTTATAGGATCTCTAATTACTGCTCTGTCTTCCCTTCGTAGCCCATCATGCAGAACAAAATAAGACTGTGGGATATGTAGTGTTGTATTTGCTGTTGTTGTTGTTTACTTTTTCCCAGATACTCTCAGCTTTCTCTGTGTTGAACTGCTCCCATTACTGTGCCAAGCCAAGTCACTCTGAGTGGTTCCACTCTTGCTTTTATTTCCTCCTTTCAAACCTCCTCCCATACTGTGCCATTGGCAGGTTCCATCCTTTTACATGGCTTCTTCCAGGTCATTGATATTAGAGTGAATAATGCTGTCCTGACATTGATCTTGTTTTGCTCCAGTAGTCACTAAGAACAAACAATATTAGGTTATAGCATTGATTTCATGGATTTCAATCTTTTCCCAATCATGTTCTTGTTAAGTACCTTGTAAAATACATCATGTCACATGCTCATCTCTTCTGTTCCATGGCACAATGAATCCAACAGAGACAATCGCCTTCATACTGGGAGAATTTGTCCTCCCCAGTGCCAAGGAGTTAGCAGCGTTTAATTCAGAGTTGTATGCTCTGGGGAAACTTAAGGGCAGCCTATAGCATTCAGTACAATATTTCAAATTATCATAATTTGTGAGCAACTGGACAAGCTGGCTACTGAAAATGGGTATCACGATCTAATAAAAACCTAATAAAACTTTCAAAGTCACTCCAGAGCTCCCAGGGGAGCATTATGCAATACTTCTGCTGCGGCAGGAGCCCATCTCCTTCCAGTTAATCCGCTATGAAGGCGAGGGCAGGCACAGCTGGGCATGTCTAAATGGCTTTTCATGTCCTCTCCGGCGAGCTCTTTTTTGGGATGAGCTCTGAACTCTTTTGGTAGGCATGTAAGTCAGTAGTAATACTTTTCAAAGCAGCTGAGCTGTGGTTTGCTGAGAGAGGAGGTAATGTGGCTGTGAGGTTGAGGATGTACAAACACAGACGTAATGCCATTTAAGTGCTCTTCCTAATTATTTTATATATTAATGAACTGCCATCACTGCTTGCCTGGTAATCTTTCATACAGAGCTACAAAGATGTCAAGGCAAATTGTGCTGCTTCCTTCAATGCAGTTTAGAAAAGTCTACTTTGGCGAAACTGTAGCGCTCCTATGTGCAAGTATTACAGGGATGACAACCAAAAAGTCATGTGGTCAATATTTGTGTTATTTATAAAATTGCTGCTTAGAAAAAATGGTGCCCTACGAAGTATAGAAGAGAGGAGGCTCACATGTTTGTACCTGGAAATCTGCTCAGCCTGGATTTGGTGCCACTGAGCAGAGAAGTTTACAAAACATACATATTTTGTATATATGTGTACATATACAATATCTTTCCCAAAAGTCAAACTTTTAGCATTCTTAACATCATGGTTTTCTCATTGGAAGGTTTCATTGTTTTCAGGTACAAGATGGAATTTAACATTTCTAACTGCTCTTAATAGATTTAGACCCAATATCTGTCCTGACCTTACCCCATACGCACAGCCCAGCTCATGGAGGCAAGTAGAGACTGCGTGGGTCAAAGAGCCAGCCATAGAAATTCTCATCTCCCTCAATCTTCTGTAAGTTCCTGGATTTAAGTCAACAGAGCTGCAATGTGCAGAGACGTAACACGGGCATCTGACTTCATGTACTCTTGCAAGAAAACCTGGGGTACAGAACTATGAAATCATGACTGATTATGGGGAAAAGGAATGTAGAATCTTGCAGGAAGAAATACCTTTGTTATTCTTTCTCACCTTTCATAATGCCGAGCAAAATGTTTTAAAAGACATTTTAGTGACATGATGGATGTAAGCCATTTAAGGGTTTTATTGAGCTTTACTCTAGTGCAAATCTTAAAAATACTATAGAAATTATATCAAGGTTTCCAGTAAGGTTCCATGCAGTGCTATGAGTAAATGTAAAATGGATTTCATATTGGAAATAGATGCTAGGCAAATTTTGCATATCGGGCAGAGCAATGAAATTACATTTATTGCTGTTTTGGTTTTGTTTTTTTTTTCTTGTTAGAAAAAAACACTTCAGCTCAGGTAATAATTGTACAGTCTATTATAATGATCCCAGGAGGTGCTTAACAGTACTGCAATTCTAAGTTTTTACACTTTTATTTTTCATTTGAAGAAAAACTTGTCACAATAAAAGTGATGCATTAACAGAACATCACTTCCTTGTTTTTTTTTTTTATTATGCATATTTAGATTATTTCCATGAAATTGCTTATCAAATCCCACAGGCCTTTAAAAGATAACTGAACAGTTACCCATTTGTGTTAACTCTGGGATACTGTGCAAGAATTTGTGGTGGGACAATGAGAAGATAAAGCACTCCCTGAGGTTAGTATCTTCTCTCTTGTTTTTGGCATCCAAGGGCCAGGCTTTAAAGCTCTGTGAGGACGGATGATCAGCGCCTCAGGGGGTGTTGAAGACAACAGGATGCTCACAGCATGAGCAGATTCTTGAGAGTCAGCAATTCCTTGGTTATACCTACTTGTAGCTGTAAGGACTATTAAAAGTCCGATTCTGAGGTTGTTCATCAGTGGTGTGAGGTGGTCAGCCTGAAGGACAGGCTCACTGTAAGCATGTCTCTTGTTACAGGGGCACAGAGGTTTGAGTTCACAAAATATTTGGTTCACACTGCTTCGTTCTTTGTTCCTTGACATATTAGATAGTAAATCATTACACACACGATTATTCAGGGAACTCTCGTGACATTTTTTTCCCCCAAATCTCATAGCTAAGCTTCTCCATTTTACACCAAACTTTTTTCCTAAGTACTCACATTTCTGCCATCACCAGCCCATCACTCAGTTCATGACATCACACCCGTGGTAGACCCCAAGGGAGAAGATCCAGTGGGGGACATCTCATTCCCCTTCTACCAATCCCAGGAACCAATGGCTCCACTGCTTCTTGAGGGCTTGGAAACGCATGTGCAGGAGAGGGAAATGACCCCAGCCTGAGAGCACAATGAGGATAAGGCTGTGCTTTCACAAAGTAGTTCCTAACATTGACTCCTGAAAGTACGTTCCTTTAGGGGGCTCAGAGGAGACCTTATTGCTCTCTATACCTGCCTGAGAGGAGGTTGTAACAAGGTGGCAATGGGCCTCTGCTCCCAGGTAACAGCAATAGGAATTGAGGTCATGGCCTCAAGCTGCACCAGGGGAGGTTCAGATGCATATTAGGAGCAATTTCTTCCCCAAAAGTATGGGCAGGCGCTGGCACATCTGCATGGGGGGGGGGGGGCAGTCCCCATCCCTGGAGGTGTTCAGACCCGTGGGGATCTGGCACTGAGGGACGTGAGCAGTGGGCACGGTGGAGTGGGAGTCTCAGAGGGCTTTTCCAACCTTCGTGACTCTGTGATTCTCTTGGGTTCCTTTCAGGACCATACAGGGAGAAGGATGCTTGGGGTTCTCACAAGCACTGAGATGAGAACAAAGCAGCTTGTGTTGGTCAGAGCACAGTGGGCAATGCTCGGGGCTGCTGGCTTGGCCCTTGCCAGCACTTGCAGAATGAACACACAAGACACAGCTATGAGCGTGCATTAAAGATTTAGAGGGCAGCACAGTGCTGCCAGTCTGCTGTGGCTGCCGCAGCCCCAACTTCAAGCAGCTCTGCCCCAAGACTCTCCCGTGGCACTGGACTGTGTCAGTGAATAGTGCCAGCTGAACTCATGCAGTAAAGAAGAGTGATTATACATCCTGTATGTAATCACAGAACATATGTTAGAATGGCACATGAAATCTGGGCACACTTTATCCATGTAGTAAAGACCAGAAAAATTATGAACAAGCTACAGAAGGAAAACAACTTGCCAAAATTTCCCAAACCAAGCAGGAGGTTCCAGTGAGCTGGAACTCCACACGGTATATTCTTGAGGGGGTTTTGGAACAGAAACCTGGATATGTCTATAGCATGTTGGCAATGCTCATGATATAAAGAGCAGATGTCCTCACCTCCACCCACACGATTAAAGCTGCCAGTTTTTATAATATCTTCTGCCTGATGAACTGTCCAGTTGCAAGGGTTTAGGCAGAAAAATATAAATGGTATTTCTGAGTTAAGGACATTTTAGTGGATGCTGACCTCCCAGAGCTGTGCAATAGGGCAGCACCAGTTCAGAGCAAAACAAGAGACAGACCAAACCAAGGCACGATGTGTCCTGGGAAGGAAACTCAAATAGCTACAAATAAATATTTACAAAAAAGCACATTTCTGGAAGCTCATAAATGTAAGAAAAAGATTACATCTAAAGTACAAAAAGAGAAATTCTAAGTTAGGAGACAAAGTAACTTGAAAAGTATTAGGAGTCAGTGGAGTTACAGTGCAAGCTGGATGGAATGGTATGGTATTCTAGATAGAAATGGTAGAGCTGTCAGTAGGGCAGAAAAGATGAAACTGGTGGATAAAAGTTTTGCTTCTATAGAACAGAAAGAAGACAACATAGTACTCCTATCACAGGGGTGATGTTCAAACCAAGAATAACTAAGGTAGCCCTGAATTACTGACTGAAGCAGGATTTACAGGTGAAAGTCCTTCAGTTCATCAGGTACCCAGCACCTGGCAGAAAGCATGCAATTATTGGGAGGGGTATATGCCAGCCCTGGGTATAACTGGGTCTTGTGTGCTGCTGGCCACAGAGACTGCCTTCAGCAGCAGAGGCTTCTGAGAGGAAAACAGGCTGATGATTAATGAACATAACTCTTATAGGAGAGGGTTTCATGGTTTGGTTTATTTAGCTTATCAGAGGGAAGGTTAAGGATGACTTGACCACGGCCTGTACACACCTATGTGATGAAGTGAACTTTAATAATGGGTGCTTTCATCTATCAGACAAAGATATAACGAGGTCAGTGGCTGGATATAAATTCAGAAGAATAATTAAGGTATGTGTTTTTTAATGCTGAGAGTGATGAACTGACAGAAAAACCTACTATGAAGCATGGTGAGTTCTTTAAATCTAAATTATTATTAAGAGATGTTGTTTTTCCCCCAAAGATATTTTTTTTCTAATTCAGTCTGGTAGGGAAATTCTGTGCTGAGCCCAACTTATCTGATTGCTGTCAGCCCTTCTGGCTTTGCAATTCATAAATCTGGTAGTGTGAAGAAAAGACACGCTGCCAGTAAAATAGTGTTTGCAGCTCATGCTAAGAGGGAAAAAACAGTAACAGCTATTATTTGTTACCAAAACATATTTGTCAACGTGAAATACGGCTGCACCCTGGCAGACGTGCTGGCAGGGAGCTTGGTGTGGGCGCTGCTCCCGGAGCTTGCTGAGGCTGCAAGCCCAGGCAGTCAGTGAGCATCCTCCCATGTGCAGGCACTGCTGTGCTCTGCAGAGCTTCTGTTGTGTGGGTGAACAACTCGAGGCTCGCTGTGTCCAAATGGCAATGCCCTTTGGTGCTTCTCTGTTGGGTAGGACTAGCAAGTGGGCACAAGGCAGGTGGCTTGGAGTTGTTCCCCCATGGGGCACCATTGGAACTGGGGTCACAACAAGCACACTCCTTGCCTGTCTCTCCCCAAGCTACTGCGTAGCAACTGCTACACAGCCCTGAATGGCTCCTTTTCAGTGTGTGACATTAGCCTGGTAATTTCCCCTCGCTTTATTGGCTTAGCTTAATTAAACTTCAGTTATCTCTTTCTTTCCAATTAAAGATTTATTTTTACTACTTGAATAAATAAAGCGATGGGGGCACTGGGAGCAAGTGGAAATGGCAGTGGGAAGGTTCCCTCTCAATTAGATTTCTTTGGTTAAATTTTGGGCTCTCAGAAACAAATCAAGCTGAGGTCAACCACGGTTGGCATCCACTGGATTTCCAGTAAAGTAGGTCTTGGGATACTTTGTATGGATAGAAAGTTGCTGTGAAAAAGAGAGAATCCTGTTAAATCATACGACCAAGATTATGTGAGAATGAGGTGACTAAAAGCACAGTTATAGGAGATAGGAGTTGGCAACTTCTATGTCAAGTCTATCGAGGCACTGCAGCTCTCTCATAGCACATAACCTACGTAAATGGCACCAATAAAAATATTCCGATTTTCATCTATATTTTGATTACCTTACAGTGAGTACAGAATGTAATAAGCTCCCAGTTCTATAATGAATTCAAATAAACAAACAACTACCCAAATCCCCGAGCAAGCCTTCCCTAAACGAAATTGAGAATAATTTGGGGATATAAACTTGCTTTGTATTATTTGGAAATGCGTGTAACATTAGCATCATTTGGTCTTACTGATATCAAATGTAGATATTGGTTCCTGGTGAATAGCTTAAAACAACAATCTGTTGGTAAGTGAGGGAACGCAAGGGTTTTTCCATGTAAAGGAAGGAAGCCATTTGCATTTTTATCCCATTATTTTTTTCCTTTAAAATTTGGCAAAAGGAAATAGTTTCCTAGTGAAAATGTTTTTGCCCGGTGGAGTTCTGGTCATAAA
The DNA here is from genome assembly GCF_987193195.1 of Phasianus colchicus. Classification (NCBI taxonomy): domain Eukaryota; kingdom Metazoa; phylum Chordata; class Aves; order Galliformes; family Phasianidae; genus Phasianus; species Phasianus colchicus. The sequence goes on from NC_143443.1 coordinate 34,147,244, forward strand.
GAGTGAAAAATGCTCGGGATGATTGTTAGCACTTTGCAGAAGGGCCACTTCAGTGACTGGCAATGAGCTTGCTTGGGGATGGGAATGCCTTCTTGCTAAGGGATGGCACTGAGACGTGCTGTACGATGCCATGCCAGAGATGCCTTCTCCTCTTATGTGACCATATCCTGAGCAGCCCTAACAGATTGCCAGGTGTTTAAGAGGACAAATGATAGCCTGTGGAGGTATATTTACCTTGCATTAGCCTCGGAATGCCTGTAGGGGGAGATTTCTTATTACTCTTTAAAGTATGTGACGAGAGAGAGAGAAGGGTTGTAGTGCTTGTTGGTCTTATTTCTTCCTGGAGGTTTTCTTTCTTTAAACACTCCAGCCTTTAAATTTACATGAAAAGACCAGATGCTACTGCATTATCAATCTGAATAGACATTTTCTTGTGTTTTTAATGTAAGTATATAATATTAGGTTTTTGTCTAAGTTAGTAGGTGTAATTGTTCAGAGGTGTGGTTCTATGGTTCTCTCCTTAAATGCACAAAGCTTGCAAGGCAGGAGAGATGAGTTCCCCTTCTGATTTGTGCCCTGAAGCAGTGACCAGTCCTGGGCATTGGGCATTTGGGTTGGGGCTCTCAGGATGTGTATGCTTGTAGAACCCAGCAGCAAACAGAGGTGATGGGAGAGAATGGGAGGTGGGAAAGGGTAGGGGTTGACTGGGGATGCGTGCTCTCTTCTTGCCCAGCTGTGGGTTCACTGGTTGTTGGGGCACCCCACGAATGCCCTAGGGTTGAGCCTGCTGGATGCAGGGAGTTTCAGAAGAAACACCCCATGTTCTCCAAGACAGCTCTTGGTGCAGATTAACTTGACGAAAGAGGAGGTTTCATAGCATATGGCAGCCTGTTTTGTTTTAATGTGACACCTGGTAGCGGTGATTGTTTATTTTCTATCCAAAACCCAAGAAGCACCATAGGTCAGAGGCACTTATTTATGCACAATAAGGATTCCACAAATTGTACCTACATACATATATGTATGTGTATGTCTGTATATACATACATGCTTATATATGTATTTATGCAAATGAAAGATCTGACCTCGCAAACGCTCTTAACACAATCTTCAGTTTGCATTTATAACTTGTTGCTGTATTCGCAAAGGGATTTGAACTTCTGTTGTTCTGTGGAAAGTGGGAGCTGGAAACCCCTAGCACTCCTCCAGAGCTGTTATATATTTCAGTCCCTGTATTCAGTATTTGTGTACGGACTGGGAGAGACCAGAAGGAAAAACAGAATCTCTAAGAAATTTGCAATTTATTTTTTTTAAGCAATGAGGAGCAGCTTAGTCTCTTCTTCATGGAACGAGAAATCAAACACTGTAAGTGGAAAGGCAAACAATTGGTTTGCACATTCTCATGAGCAAAATAACACCTTTCAAAGCAAGAAATGCTGCCTTTTAACCCACCAAATTCTGCAGGCATTGCAAAGCACTGTCAGCTTAAAATTGTGAATGTGGGAAATCCCCATTTCCCCACACGATAAGGGGAGTTGTGGTGACATGGGGTGATTTTTTTAATTTTTATTTATTTATTTATTTATTTTTGCTGCTTTTAGCATATTGCAAATCTGTAGTCAAAGGCATCTTATGGGCATGGGGACACACTGCTAGAATGTTGAGCTAAAATAGGATGCTGAAGGTGAGCTAAAGCTGTCTCTGGGTTTCCTTCAGCATCACAAAGCACAAAGGCACACAAAATTTAGTTTGGTCCCCTATACCTTTTATAGAGCTAGTTAAACAGCACTGACTGCTCTGTGTGGGTTCCCAATCGCTGCATTTCTTCTGTCCCTCACATTAGGAAGGATATGGGTGTTCAAAACAAAGCCCCCCTTACCTAGGTGCTGGTACGGGTTCTACAGAAAGGAGCAGGCTGGAAGGAGGAGCTCCTGCACTTCTTGCTGATGTAGATGTGAGTTGGGCAGCTTGGGTCAGTTTGTGTTTTAAATGTCCTCTGCATGAACAATGTTGTCTCCTGCACACAAGACACTCATGGAAGTAATCTGAATTAGAGGCAAAGAGGAAAAGGTACAGAACTCCTTGGCTTTCCATGCCCTTCGTGTTGATGTGAGGACCTGTGTGGGTATGGCAGACAGTAACATCCTCCACATCCTGAGTTTCATTGTGCAGCTAGAGGACTTGGTGGTAGGACTGGCAGTGCCAGGGCTGAGTGCTCACAGCGGGAGCAGGGCTGTGTGGACGGCAGCCAGACAGCTCTCACCTTGCCTGGTGATGGCAGGTGGGATCCCGAGTGCCTGCACTGATTCTGCAGGAGTCATGGGAGCAGCCAGGAGATTTCAATTCATGTGACACTTATCAGCACTTAGTTATGAATAGAAACAATCCTGGAGGTTGCTTTGTGTCATACTGAGTGCAGCACTCCTCAGGATTTGCCTTGCAGAGCTATTAGTGTGCTGTATCAATAGTGAGTGCATCGAGCAAGTGGCTTCATCATCACCACTGCGAGCTCTTACGAAAAATTCTTTAAGTGGGCTTCTGTACAATAGAGTTTACTGTCAATTAAGGGGCTATTCCTCTGCATGCCAGAATGTCAAATAGCCACTCTCTGAGTTCAATAACCCTCTCTAATTAAGTATTTACTAGATTCCACTATTAAGCCACTATTAAGCATTTTAAAAACCTTTATTTATTATGTATTAATCAATAGTCCTTTCAGACTATTGGGTAAGAGTGATGTTATTACAAGTACTCTTGTTTTAATACTGTTAGCATAGCCGAAAAATAGGAAATTTCTGCAAAGAAAGAAAAGCAGATAATATTAAAAGTCACATAAATCCTTGTAAGAGGTGCCGAGTGAGAACTAAACATATGCATCAACACCTAGCTTTAATGCACTCGTGTCAGCTTATTTTTCTTTCCCTCTCCTACCTTTCTGGTGGTGGCAGAAATGAGGGACTTACTCCAATATTCACAGTGAAGCTGGAGTTCTGTTCCTTTCGTGCACTCAGGTCTTCCTTCCAAATTTCTCTTTCAGCACAATACAGATCCGGGTGAATAATAATTTCATCTACATTAACATCACTTTGTTTGCCATTAATTTGATAAAGATTTCCCCACCATCGCAATATGTGAATCTGTTTACATAAGGAAACAGCAGTGAATCCAGCAGCCTAATCGGAATCCACAAAGGAACTCTGAAGTGCTTACAATGCTGGGCTCCCTTTTGGATTTCTCCCAATACCTTCACTTAATGATTACAACTCGAAAATGCTCGCATTGAACCAAATGTCTTAGACTAATTATGTGTTAGTATCTGATAACATTTTGCCACAAAAATGTTTGTTTGAATGTATCTTATCAAAGTAATGTTTGTGCCTGGGATTAGCCACTGCTTGGCTAAAGATTTGTGTAATCAGCTTATTTTAAGATTAATTCATGAAAAAAAATACAAATACCTATTACCACTTAATTTGTATAATAGATATTTACTATATTTTAACAGTGCAATTAAAAATTAATATGGGCGGTAAAACCATAAGGTCATGTAAACACTCCACTATTTATTTGGTAGTTCACTTATCTTTTATCCCGAGATGTGATTATGCAGCCCAGACCTTTCAGGTTTGCAGAACAGAGAAAGGTCACAAGTGAAACGAGATGAATATTCTCAGCCCCGCCGCGCAGATATGTACACAGCCGCTCACTGCCTGTGCTCATTCATCACTCCTGCTTGAGAGGTGGCATTGGCTGGGGAGCATGGGGTGGATTGATGGAGTGTGGGGGGCGACTTGTCCCTCGGGTGGGCAGCGAACGCTATGGAAAGAGCAGTCGGACGAAGCTGCCCCAGTCCTTTCCTGCATTTGGACTCCTCTCTGTGAGCAGACTGCTTTTCATCTTTTTGTTTGCTAGCTTTTGGCCTTAACTTGAGGGTTAACGAGTTGGCGGCCTCCAAGTCTGCCTTGTGAGGTTTTCTTCGTGCACATCTCAGGTTTCCAAAAGTTCCTGTTTGGATGATGCTCTTAATCAGCTCCTCCTTTGCCTCTGTTTACTTCTGTCCCCTCACAGTCAGTCTTGCCACATGTCCCAGCAGCCTGGTACATTGCTGGGGGCACTAGGAAGGTGACCTCCCTGCCTGACGAGCGCCTGAAAGGACTAATATATTTTTTTCAATATTCTGGCACTCTAGTTTCAGTATGAGGCTAAAATCTGGAAGGACAGAGGCCCTCAAGGCTAAATGAGGTTTTGGTTGTTGCTGATTTTTCAAACAAATGTGTAGAGGTGTTCAAGGCTAGGTTGGATGGGGTGCTGAGCAGCCTAGTCTAGTATGAAATATGGAGATTGGTGGCCCTGCCTGTGTTATGGGGAGTAGGGGTTGGAGCTTCATGATCTTTGAGGTCACTTCCAACCTGGGCCATTCTGTGTGATTCTGTTTGTTTCAAGATTGATTTTAATCAAAACAAAAATATTTCCTCTGTAGGATGATCCCAAATGTCAAATTCAAGCTGCTTTAAAACCATGCTTGCTTGCTTTCCTGGAATCTTGAGCCTAAGAAGTTAAATTCGGAAGAGAAAGCTAAGCAACAATTTTGGGCTGGCTTTATTAGAATTCAGAAATAGGCCATAGAATTACAGAATATCCAGATCTGGAAGAAACCTGAGGACCACTGAGTCCAATGCCCGTACCCACACAGCACCACCCAAATCTAGCATCTGAGAATGGTGTCCCAATTCTTCCCAAGCTTTGGCAGCTCAGGGCTGTGCCAAGCACCCAGGACAGCCTGATCCATGCTCTCTATGAGGAGCTGTAGGGCTACTATGATAGTTTGTAGGGCTGCCACGATGAGCTATAGGCTGCCATGAATGCTCCCCTCAGTCTCCTCTGCTCTGGGCTGAACAAGCCAAGGGATCTCAGCTGTTCCTCATGTGTAGCCCTCTGGTTGCTTCTCAGTCTTACTATACAAGTAGCTGATAATTCATCTAGCAATTGCTTATCAATTAGTGGCTTATCAGACTGATTGAATGCGCATGTTGATTCCACTGTCCTGTTGTACCAGGCCTGGCAGACATAGGCCCCTTTCAATGCTTTCTCCAGCACAGCAAGCCAAAGCAGTTCTCTGACACTGAGTGTGGAAAAATACCATCAGAGTTATTCTGGAGATCTGGGACAGACTACCTGGCAACTTTGGATCATCTATATCAATCATTAGATTGCAGAACACTTCTGAGGGAAAAACAAATTAAAAGGTCAAGTCTTTAACACACAAACATGCAAAAAAGCCTCCATAATATTAATTATTTTCAATGTAATGTAATACTAACCATTGCATATACTTCTGTCACAGAAGAGGAAGAATTTAATTGTGTCAGCTTGATTGTCCTGGGAATTGGGGAGACTGCCGTAGGTAGGGAGCTTGATTTCAGCCCGTGAACGCATTAGCAAGCCTGTATTGAAAAGGCATTTCCATTCTGGAGTGCTGCTGAAAAGCAGAGGTTTCTACCATCCAGAAGCACCTAAACAAAGAGATAATCTCTTTCCCTGAGCAGAGAGCAAGAGCAAAAAAAAAAAAAAAAAAAAAAAAAAAAAAAACCACCCATCGTAAGCTAAGAAAGAAGTGTAGCAGTAATGCTCAGTGGCAAAGCTCTGAAGTTTCCTGTTTGATAGTAACTTGGGTGGCTGCAGAGCATCACAGAATCACAGAATTGCCAGGGTTGGAAGGGACCTCAAGGATCATGAATCTCCAAGCCCCCTGCCACATGCAGGGCCACCAACCTTCCCACCTGATGCTAGACCAGGCTGCCCAGGGCCCCATCCAACCTGGCCTTGAACACCTCTAGGGATAGACGGGGCATCCACAGCCTCTCTGGGCAGCTGTTCCAGCACCTCACCAGTCTCTCTGTAAAGAATTTCCCCCTGACATCCAACCCAAATCTCCCTTCCCTCAACTTAAAACCATTTCCCCTCATCCTGCAGTTATCAACCTTTTCAAAGAGTTGATTCCCCTCCTGTTTGTAGGCTCCCTTTAGGTACTGAAATGCTGCAATGAGGTCACCCCGCAGCCTTCTTTTCTACAGGCTGAACAAGCCCAGCTCCTTCAGCCTGTCCTCACAGGAGTTAGCATGGCAGCTGCTTCCATCACTATGCTCACCACAGATGAGCTGAAGAACTTCTTCAGACTTATGCACATCAGAGTTGTTTTAAGACCAATCCCACGGTCAGTGTGCACTGGTGAGAAGTCTTCATATTCAGCTGGGTTTTATTTCTGCCGTCCTTGTCTTGCAGTGAAGAAAAGTGGTCCCAAAGTGAAGTAGCATCTTGTTTGTTTATGGGTTTTGTTTGGTTTAGTTTTTTGTTTAGTTGAACTCTAGATAGCAAACGCGAAATACTGGTTTGTCATGGATATTTTCCTCTAGATTTGTGGTGTTATAATGCAAAATTATGAAAACCATGTAGCAATTTCAGGTTAATTTGTAGTTATATTTGCTGGCTTATTTCATTGCATTATTAAAACATTTAGTACCGTATGTGTCATTAATATTCCAAAATGTAATTAGCATATTTAATCAAAAACAATTAGGAGCAAACATTGCTTCCCTTTTTAAGTGATAAAATATTTATGGCTGGAATAAACAAATGGAAAACCAAAAAGCACTTTGAGGTGTTGATTTCATGCACAGAAAATAAAAAAACAAAACTGAACACCAAACCCAAAAGCAAAAAGGAGAAGATGCCTTCCAGCCTCTAACCTGCCCCTGGTGGGTTTCTTGCTGCTTTTCCCTCTTGAGAACATCAATCATCATGCTGTCACTTTAAAGAAAAAATGTTTTGTTCCCATTTCTCCATACTGTAGTAAAAGAAGGTAAGAGATGAAGGCAAAGTTGTATAAGTGTTATTTTGGAGCTTTGCACGTGGAGGCATTGTCCATGGTACAGGACTGTGTGAACGTGCTCCAGAGTCTTGATGGCAAGGACAGGCCTGAGAGATGGAAAAGTGCAGTTGATGCTGGTGGAGCTGTGCTGCAAGAAATCCATGACTTTATTAGGGATGGTGGGTGTTGATACTGAAGAGCTCCTCCTCTTTCTGTTGGTCTTTGTGGAAAATGCTATTTCAATTACCTCACACTAATTCTCTGCAGGTGGGCTTGCTTTTTAACTTGGCGGTGGAGTAAATACTCTTCCAAGTGTTTGGCAAGAGATTTTGTGATGAAGCACTAAAAGATCAACAAGGACTTTGTGTGGAGCTTGTTGTTTCCTCTCTTCTCTTGTGCTGGAGAACAAGACCGTGAGCAGGGACATGCTGGGCGCTCTGTGGGGAAGCGGTTGTTGGTAGAGATTGGCAGAGGAACCAAACGCCCATTCAGGCTGAGCCCCACACAGGTGTAGAAATAGGCGGCTTTCCTCATCCTGAAACATCACCCCACTTTGCCCACTGTACTGCAAATGAGCACTCTCCTCTTTCAACGCAGGCAAAAGAAACAAAATACATATGTAACACTGCTGCTGTGAACACGTGAGAGGAGGAAAAAAAAAAAAAAACAACCAACTTCTGAAATGCGGAAAACATTTGTTCAGGTCTCCAAGGAAAATGAAGTCAAACCAAACAAGCATATAATATAGATGTACGCCTCATGGGCAAAGTTACCTCTAAGCCCATATGTTTTAACAAATTAAGAGGTAAATAATTTGCTGAAGGTACAGTTCAGCCACGTCAGAACACCTCTGGAAATGAGATATCTCTATGTTTCAAGTGGAGTTTCTTATCAAAAGATTTATTTCTCTGTGTTTTAGGAAAAAAAAAAAAAAACAAACACCTTGTTTTGTCTCTAGGAATACTACTGTAAGTCACTATTAACCCTTCGGGGCCTCTGCAGATGATGTGGTCATTTGAAGTCTAGCCTGCTCCGCTGCTCCTGTGTCTGCAAGTGGCTGAAAGGGATTGATAGCATTCAGGTCTTCAATACGATAAAGCCACCAGGGACTTCCTAGGGAATGAAAAGAGACAGACAAAGGTTATCACGTGTATCCTAGAATCTGGTACATAATTCTACCATTGAAACTTTAATTCATGAAAAAAATGCTAGCGTGGTCCCCAAATGGTTAAATTCCGCTCGAACTTTTCATTTTAGTTAGTCATGAATATATCTAACATACAGAGGCCATCAGCATCTCGCCACTAGAGACTATAAAGTCTACTTACATAGGGTTCCTGGGATTTTTCATGTTCTTATGGAAAATATCTCTGAAATCCCCGAGCTGAAAATTTTGATCTCATTTGTGGATGTGAGCGGTGCTGAGAAAGGGTGGAAGAGTGAAGAGAACACTTTTCTCGCATAATTTCATTTGTCAGGAGAATCTTGCCGCTGACATTGGAAGAGTGATTTAATTGATTTTAATCATACACCTGAGATTGGGAAATTGAGCCCTCTGTCCTGAAAAATAATTCTAGGCTTCCATGAGAATGTCTAATTTGCAGCTAATCGTTTTTTTTTTTTTCTTTCTTTCTTTTTTTTTTTTTTTTCTTGAAGTTTTGTTATGAAGTTTAGCAAATACAGATCAAAGGTTGATGGGCAGAGCTGCTCACATGGCTGCCAGCAGAGCACTGCCCCTGTGCCCCTTCCATGGCAAGCAACTGTGCATTCGCCACAAAGGCAGCAGTGGGAGCTGCGGCTTGGAGCAGGCAGGAGGGCAGCAGCTCTGCTCACTATGCCTTCAAAGAAGAGGTACTGCTATACGTTGAGTGCAGCCTGAAAGACTTAAGAGAGCTGTGACTCCTCACTGCTGCTAATGTTCAATCCTTGCTGTGGAGTGTGGTACTTATAAGTAACTGTGACATGTTAAGGAGAGCCTTCATGTGCACCTCGGTGTGCTACAGTGATTTGTCCTAAATAACTAATTTTTCTTTTTTTTTTAATCTTTCACCCTGAAATAAACAGCATTATTCAATTGCAAATATTAGTACTGAAACACAAAATTGAAGTCAGATATCTTTTTGGATTATGGGTAACCAGTGTGCCTTGCGTGGTATTTTTTTCTTCACAGTAGAATCTCTGTGATCTTTATTCCCTCTCTCAGCTCTTATTCAGATGGGATTACAGTCAGCAAGAACTTTCCCTTTCCCCAGTGCTTGCATGGTGTGGAAATTTGGATATTGCCCCATGCAGTTTGTACTTGTTTGACTGTAAAACTCAATAGTCCCAGCATTTTCTTTCCTGTAACAATCTTGAACTTTTACGTATTGGATTTAAATTCAGAGAATTTTATATTCCCAAAATGTTCTGATGGTACAGTTAAACAGCCATTAGTTTCACAATGCTCCTTCTTGCAGGGAAACTACAGGAAATGGCACTAGTGATGGCATGGCCCTATGGAGGACGTGGCAAGCTCTGGGAGGGTTGGGGTGAAGGAGTTCTGCCCACAGGTGGCACACAGAGAGCGGGTGCTGTTTTGGAGCTGATGCAAGGTGATGCCACCTTTGAGTTTGAAACTGAGCGTTCAGAATTCTCCTAATCTGGTTTGATCTGTGCTGGTTTTGTAAGATATCCATACCTAGAGATCTCCCTTTTCTGCTGAGGAATCAAAATTGTTGAGGGCAGCTCAGGCAGGCTGATTTGAAGGATTCAGTCTCTTGTTTGCTAGATTTAATCTTGTCATGTCAAAAATTATGAAACCTTTGAGGATTTGCCATCTTCCTTGCTTTTTTTTTTTTGGTAACGAAGGCTTTAATGAAGGAGATACCATAAGGAGCTGATAAGCATGTGATTTGTGTTATTTCTGTAGCAGGAAAAATATTTACAGTGAAAGCTCTGCACAAACAAAAATGTTGGTTCCTCTTGAGGCACAGACAGTTCCCTCTTGGCACAACTAATACCCTTTTTACCCTTATTAGTGAGAACTGGGGATCCCCATGTAGCTAGAATAAATTTGGGTGAGTGCTCCTGATGCAAGCACCACCTTGCAGAGGTGCTGCTGCTTGCTGGAGCTTCATGCTCTGTTATTGGCTGCTCGTTGGTGCCTGGAGTCTGGGAACGAGTCCTCAGAACTACTGTTTGGTGGAGCGAAAACTTTCATACTACAAAAGAAAGAAAACAGACACAACATGCATGTGCAATTCTTCAGGTTCTGTGGCTAGGCAGAGCTTCATGAAAGTCAACACACGTGTGAAAATGTGCCCTGGATCTGTGCTGGATATGAATTAGCCCCTGAAATGCCTCTAAAGGGGCCGTGCATCCAAGTGGTCGGACTGCTGCACTAATTGCCTCCTACTTCTGCATTCAGTAGGGTACCACATTACCCTCTTACCTGGTAAATTCAGTCTGCTAGAGCAGTCTGGGGGAGGGCAGATGGATGAAGACTGTCCCAGGGTCCGTCTCAAGGGCTGTTTTCAGCATGTGAATGTATGCAGTCAGGGACATATTTAGCAAACAGGACCCAAATACTCATACATATAATGGCTAGTTAATGTTTGTCCAGCAGCTTGGAGGTGACTAGCAGTGTGTTAAGTTATCATATGTAATGGTATGGCTCATTGTACTCCTTTAGCTTTAACAACAACAACATTCTTGATGATGCCTGTTAATTTTGCTGACTCTTTTATCATTACCCTCCATTGGTGATTAAGTGTCATTTGTCTTATAATTTTAATGTTATCTTTAACACACATAATAAAGTTTACATAATTATAGCCTATTAATATAATTTGCATGCATGTTACTGGCAAGGCGAGGAAAATGTTTCATCACCCAGTACGTAATTTGACTTATTTAACTGTTTCCTTTCGATTTTCATCAATAGATCAGCACGCCTTATAAATGGAGGTAACGACAAGAAATTCTCTTCTTCAGATTCCTATCTGTATTAAGTCTCTAAAGGTCTCAGTAACAGGACTATGAAGTGCTGAAGGGTGAACACTTCTGAATGTCTGCTATAGGAAGTTTAAAAAATTCACACTTTCTTCAGACAAGCATGGGTCTTCCTAATGAAACCTGGGAACGAGGTGCTCTCACGAAAGCTTTGAAAGTGTGTGTGCACTGTACTTCATAGCTGAGCTATAACAAGACTTTAAATGAGTAAACAGTGTTTAGATTGAACATGAAAAGAGTCAGCATGAAAAGACAGGTTCAAAATATTACATGATGCTTTGCAAAAGTGTAAATGTGCCTGCCTTTATTTTTTTTTTTTTCTCTTGGTAAATGGCAAGCGTTTACAACCCAACTAAAACAGTACCAAGAGAAATCCTGTGTTTGCTCTTTGGAAGATATTCAATAAATTATAGTGAGCTGCAAATGTCACTGGATTGGGAACTGTAAGAGCTTTACCTTTAAGTCTTTAAGTAAAGACTTGCAGCTGGTGCAGTGGCTAGGTAATCCCTAATGATAAGCTGCTTTTAATGTGGGGGTGAGGCAGTTTTCACACAGATATTACTGCATTAACCTTACTCTAGGTACGGTGCAGGTGTGCACAATATTGCGCTTTGCAGCCTTCCCTACTTTATTCTTCCAGTGTATCTGAAGCCTGCTTTAACAGATCCTCTTATACCATGGTGAAAAGATTGCAGTTCAAGCCTATTATCAACAAAAACCTGCCAAAAGGCTACATTGTCAGACTTTATGATGGTACTAACTATTCTGTTGTCCTCCGGAGACCAAACTTAGACCATTAAATTCACTTCATTTGTGATTTCAGTGACCTGGGCTGCAGTCATAGGTCTTTTGATCTAAAATGCTAGTACAAGAATCAATGGTACCATCTAGTTCTCCTTAAAGTATATCATAAAAGCCTAATGGTACTGTTCTAAACAAAAGGTGACACTACTCTTGTATAATACAATTATATGAGGATGGTGTTTTCGATGGAGTTTATTTGATATTATGATGTGCAAAGACTTTACACATTGAAATAAACTGCGTAGCTGGGTTCACTCCATTATTTTCAATAGACCGACTATATCGTCTGCACTGGAATATAGATAATTTTCATACAGTGGGGAGCTATTTTCATATCCTCTCCATGAAATAGATGAGATTATAAACAGGCTGGGATTACTCAAAAACCAACACAAGCCATGTCTACAGACTCATTTAAGACAAAGGCTGCCTCCAAAACGGTCTCCTTTGACAGGGAGGCTTCCTGGACTTGCTCCGTTTATTTGACAGATGACAGCTATTTATAGTAAATGTGGAACATTTTTGAAAATTAAAATTTTAGTAGAGGAATTTAGGGGTTATTTTCCACCTGAGGGACTAACGTTTCTACTGAAAGACTTTTTTTTTTTTTTTTATGTGTGCAATCTCTACTGTTAAACTGACTTGTAAACAAACCTGTGGCAAATGCTCACTGCCAAACAGTGAGCAGGTTTGCAATTAATGACATTTCTGCAACAAAGTAAAGGGAGAGCTGTGGGGTAGCTGTGATGTTTGCATGGCTGCACAAGTCAGGGTGCACAGCCAGGATCACCAACACAGAGCTGGGATGTAAATCCCCATTGACAGAGCCAAAAGCAACACAAAGCATGACGTTTGCCTTTGCAAGCAACCAAAATTGCTCACCAGTAACAAAATGCAGTAATCCTATATATTGCAGAGTTGGGTGTTGCCCCCACCTCCAGCACTTTTTGAACTGTTTCCCTTTTCCAACACAGGAGAGAAGCCCTGTGGTGACAGCAAGGTTGTGGCTGGTGGTGGATTCTGGTGCTCTGTGCAGGAACCAAGAGCCTCTAATGGAAGAAAAATCAATTCTGCCTCTCTTCTCCCGCTTTGTGGAGTTCTGTCCTCCATCTCAGTGCAATGGGGTGTTATGTGAGCTGCTGAAGAAGAAGGTGGAAATGTTTGCTTGCCATGGTATTACTACTGGAAGGTTTTCCCTAATGTTTTAGCTGCTTACAAGAGAAAACTGGGGCGTGCTCTTCTCACTGACCAGTAGTGCCAATGTCAAGTCAACGTGCAATATTTGTCATTCATTTCCTTTTGTCTGGGAATTATGTCACAATCCTTGACAAGCAAGAAAATGTCCATTCCATTAAGAAATAAGAAAGAGTCAAAGTTTTGCCTCACTGCTGGCTGCCAGAAGCTAGCCTCATGAGGGCGGATCCAACAGGACCATGGGGATGGGTCCACAGGCAGAGAGAAAGGTTTCACATGGACTGCATACAATTGAGATGCCATTAAAAGAAGAGCACCTCCTTACTGATAGTGCTACTTCGTTACACAGGGCTTTGCCCTCTTTTAGCCTTATCTTACATGGAGGAGAAAGGGACTAGAGAAGTAAATAAGTTGTTCCACAGGGTGTACGTGCTGCAGCCAACGCCGAGCAAGAGTAGCCTGTGTCTAGCCATTAGTGCAGGTTGCCTTATGAATGGCTTTAATTAGTTATTTCAGAGAGAGCTGGGAACCCAAAAGGCAGGCTCTTAGCTTCTTCCCCCATTGGGTTCTTGCTGTTTCTTTTTTTTAATGCCTACTCTTGATGAACTGAGTCTTGCAGCTAGACAAATGTTCTTAATTAAGCAGATGCAGAAGCAGATATTCCATAGATATCTGGAGTTTCCTCAAAAATGAAATTTGAGGGACATCTGGATTGAAAACAAAAAGATTTCTGATATTATTTAGTTTCATGATGTACACATAGGACATTTTTATTCTATTATCCTTCAGCCTGATTCAGTGGTCTTTATGTTCTGTAGGCTCTCTCCAGCATCGTCTGAAGGTTTGTTGTTTTTATTATTTTTTTAAGCAAATTGAATATGTTTCCACTAATTTGGCAATCACCCAATGGAAGAAAGACATGGAATTTTTAATCAGAAAAATTAATATTTTAAATGGAGAGCATAAACAAAACCTAAAAATCCCAACGTGCAGGCCTGCATCTCTTTCCGGTTGACTTTGCTTTGTAAGTAATGCAAAAACTATGAAGCCCAGTACTACTTGGTCCAAACTTTACTGTGTATCAGAAACAGCAGAACAGAAGAGATAATGGGTTAGGGTTTGTTTATAGGTATATTTATTTGATTTTTTTTTTTTTTTTTTTTTTTTTTTGCTGTGCTTCATACACCAATTTATCTAATAATAATAATAAAAAAAATTCTTTCTTCAAATGATCTGGAAAAACACCACATTTCAGTAAGAGCTGTCATCTGTTAAGCTAGCTAGTCTGTTTGCCATTGCTTCACTATTCTGGGACAAAGCAAACGGGACGGATCAGATCCTGCACGTGGTGACAGTGTTCCCCGCGTCACCCTACCTGTTGAGGCTGCACGAATCAGGAGATGTGAGCTGAGCATCAGCTGAGCATCAGCTCTGGGAACAAAAATCCCTCTAAATGACTTTGAGTTTGAACATGGATGTTCATTCTTTTGGGAAAGTTTATGCTTTAGGCAGAGCTTTCTACAAGCTCTTACACCACGCGTGTATGCATTATACCTCCAAATTGCCTCCAAGCTGACAGGCTTTCGGGTGCATTAACTACTTTACTACCAAAGGGGCAGCCAGATTAATATATGTTTTAAATTTGCCGAAGCAAAATCTTTCAGAGCAGTCTTTTCTGCAGATCTTTGACGTAGCGTTACAACCTGGAAACAAGCCCATCCAAACACCTCGCTGCCCTGATTGATAAATACACCGTGTTTATGTTGTGATTACTGCATACCATTTTCTGTCAGCGCTAATTTATCTGAAAGTCTTAACCTGTCCGTTATGAATTCAGTAGCATTTTATAATGAGGGCTGCTGAAATAAATCATTCCCTGAAAAAAAAAATATAGATATATTCAAAGAAGTGGATAAAATCTTTGCCTATATGGATCCTGGGGTGCGAAAAGCTGTGACACCCAGACAGACAGACACGTTAACCCCTCAGAAATCCACAGGATCTAAGCCTTTTAAGTGTTGCCATGTGCAATTCTTCCATAAAAAGAGGCGTATAGCATTAAAGCTCTCTATCACAAGTGGCTTTAATATTGAAAGCCGTAGACAGACAGAGGTGGAGTGGGGGGAAGAAGAAGGAGAAGAGACATCTATCCTGTATGTATTTATATTATTCCAGTCAGATTATTATTATTTTTACTCCAGGCTTCCCCTCTGCTTGCAAGCGAATCAGGTTTTGTGTGCAGCTTTTCTCAGGGCACCGGCGCACGGACCTCGGTTACACAGGGCTCTATTAAGCCGCTGTTCAATAGTTTGGTGATATTCAGACAATATTGAAACATTCCCAAATGAACTTTGCAGGGAGACATTTTCATTCGCTGCCTCCCTCCTCATGCATATTAACAAATGGTATGCAAGGCCTCATTTAATTCACTGATTTTACATTCGGATCACTTTCTCTTTTACAGCTATTTTTACCAGGCTTCATTAATCTTTGTTGAATACAATGGCATACATCTTTAATGCGGCCGCTGTCAAGTCATATTTCAGTAAGAGCTGCAAACTGAATGACAGCAAGCAATATTAATAAATTTAACATAGACTATATCAATTTTTAACAGAATGAATGTGGAAAGCTAAATGTATTATTTTTCGTTTAAATCATAGGGTTTATCACCGGTTAAGTAGCAGCGATTTCAGGAAACTTGTGACGTGCCGTACAAATAGATTTACATCTCATTAATAAGTAAATTAGGCAAATGCCTTTCAAGTTCAGACAAGTACATAAGTGTAATCTCCATATTAAAGGAGTAGTCTTTGATAAACCACTGAGGAATTGCAGCAGCCAACTATGTGACATGTTGCCAGTGCCTGAACTCTTCCACATTCCCACCTTTAATTACACTGGTTCATTACTAAAGAGATAAGTGTCTCTCCAGTTAAGATTCTATAAATGAGCAGCATGCGGGATCCTCCCAAATCATTTTTGCAGAAACCATGAAAAGGTGGTAACAGTTATGAAAAAACGAATTATCACCTGCTCTCTTTCTTCCTTCCCTGTAATAACATTAAAATATTAAGATGAATTCCTTTTAAATCGCAGAAAGAAATTGTCCATTAAGAGATGCTATTTTGTTTAAGAAAGAAAGGACCGTTCAAAAAAAAAAAAAAAAAAAAAAGGAAAAGAGAAAACTCTTCTGATTTTTTTTTTTTTTTAATTTCCCTTCATAAATCCCAACAGAGATAATTTGCTGTAAAATTTAAACCCAGTGAGAACTTGTCTGTCTGTGTTAAATAAAAAAGTTACGGTTGGTAGGAGACATGTTTTTGCAGTAGCTTTAGCGATTATAGGAAATTACATGCAAAGCCAGAGTTCTGATCCTAAGTTAATTTATAATTGGAAAAAACTTATTAATTAGCTATGTCATTCTAATTAAGAATTAGAGGAGTGTGCATTAGAAAGTCAGTCAATATCCAACTGACAGAATTAAAAAAAAAAACACAGAAGTCGGCGAGCAACACGGCTCTGGTCACTGTCTCCCCTGTCATCTTTTTTGAGGAATTTTCTGGTGCTAACAGAAATTAGTCTCTTAAATACAGATATCAAAGGAAATAAATGGGGAATTTTGTCTCGCTGGATAGGAGCAGCTGCCCCGAACAGGCAGCAGTGCTTTGCAGGGAGCGTTGTGCGGTGCGTAAGGGCTAATCCCAATGCAAAGGGGGACACGGAGACGGCGCGCACCTGCGGGCAGCTCTGCCTCCCGCACACCTCCGGCACCTGCATGCTGCAATGGGGTCTGACACTGTGCTGAATACAGACAAAGAGCCGAATTCTGAGGCCTGGCCGTGTGAGGAAGGGCTGCAAGCGTTGCCAATGCAGCAATGTGGGAGCAGAGCGTAGGGATGGGTAGGTTTGCCTGTGCGTATGTATTTCCCACACTGCCAACCTCAGTTCTCCCTGTATGTTTCGTTCCTCCTTTAGGCCCTTTTTCTGAGATGATTATAATTCATTCTTTAAGAAACTCCCCATGTGTAAATATTTTTGGTTAATGTTTTTCCCTCTCCAGTGCGATAGAAT
This sequence comes from Phasianus colchicus, assembly GCF_987193195.1. NCBI lineage: Eukaryota > Metazoa > Chordata > Aves > Galliformes > Phasianidae > Phasianus > Phasianus colchicus. The sequence goes on from NC_143443.1 coordinate 34,164,174, forward strand.
TTTAAAGAGCGCTTTAATATGATATTAGAGAGAAAGTTTGGACCTTTTTGTAATTAAAATTAATATGCGTGTTACTGATAGTGGCTTTATAGGTTTAAAATATGCTTTTATTTAGACAAATATTGAAAGAGAGGCAGCTGCAAACAGGCTCCACCAAATGTGAAACGCAGCCCGGATAAATATGAGACCAGTTGTTCGCATTAAGAATTGGCAGGGCTGGAAATACAGAAGGAGAGGTAAAACTAGAAAGGATAAAGTCTCCAAGAAATGTATCCCCCCACTCAAGTAAATAAATAAATGAATAGGTAGATAAATAAATTAATAAAAACTTTATAATAATCTGATCCGAGCCTTTTACGTTCACATGGACCATTTTCCATCCTGTGCTTTTGCTTTCAATTAGAGTATGAGGGAGAAATGTAGCTGGAGCATTCGGCAATGGAATTCAGTTTACTTATTTGAATACCAAAAGATGACCCACTCCTAATGACATAAAAAGTCTTTTGCATTAGCAAGTTTCTTTGCTGTATTTGTTTTGCTAGCACAACACAACAGTCACTTAATATGCTACTAGTATCTTATCAAGTTAATGATCTGTTGTATGCATAGGGTAAGCTTGTTACCCATTTTAAATTAGATACAAAAGCATTACTCTATGGAAATTCAAATAGTTGGGATTTTTATGAAATTATAGGACTTTCATGCTTTAACAGTCTATAGACAGCCTTAGCAAAATAGCAATAGTTACTTTTGTTAATGTGGCGTTATGGATGCAGATTCTGCTCAGCCTGATTTAACGCATCTCAAAAACAAATCATTGTACAGCATTCCTCTGCATTTTCAGGTCCTCTTTAGCTCAGAATTTAGAGTTTTCTTTATGAAATATATCCAAGAAATTGGATTTCAAAGCACCTAACGCAGGTGCTCTGAGCAAGCCAGCTCCTGCAGACTTCACTGGGTGCCCAAGCAAATGAATGCCAAGTGTTCACAAAATTTGCTCCCGAGGCATATGTTTGCATATTTCCTCCAAAATATTTCTCTGGCAAAGTATTTAAGGTTATTTAAATATATATATATATATATAAAGGTAAATAGATGTACAGAGGATCCTACTGTCATTTTAACCTCCTTCAGCAGGCTTTATGCTATGCTGGTCCTCGCTGCTATTCTCTGAGAGCCTCCTATGTATGCACGCCGCACACTGCCACCTAATTAATGGTAGTCTAGAGCCTAAAGATGTAGTATTTCTTATCAGTTTAGAAACAGCAGACAGATGCAGGAAATATGGTGTCACGCTTCTCAGAAGAATTCTCCTTTGTGCAATTTGTTCACTTTATCCCGGTCAAAAAGGAGCGCAGTATATTTAGCTTAGAGAGGCACTGGTGCTTCGGCTATGCCCACCCAGCAGCACTCACCCACACAGTGCACCCCTATAGCGTGGTCCTCTGAGAAGGGCAGCTCCATAAAGCTGTATAAGCTTTGCAGGTTCTGTCTGAGGCAGCCCTGGGGTAAGGCTCTGAGCCCATATACTACCTTTCGCTGTGCTACATGGGGTTGACTTCAGCAGGTGTAGTAGATATCTCTTGCATGCTGGGCATTCACCTATGGGGATAATCTGGGAAAATTCCGAAACAGTGATGGGTGACGTCCTGAATTCCAGTACGATGGTTTGTACCTCCACCTGGAGTGCTTCATAGGGATATTCTTCATGTGGATGATGGGAAGTCATTGCCTGGCATCACATGCCAGGGACACAGAGAAAAGCATACTGGTGTGGGTAGAAAGAATGCTCGGTGAATGACTGTGTTTGCAATCATCTCAGGGAAAAAAGATTCCCCTCATCTCCTTTTTCATCATTTGCAGACTCTTTATGCAGAGATTCGAAAGACTGGCTGGGGATTACTCGATCTTCTCTTCAACGAGGCTTAAGTTTAGCTATGAGGCTATTTCAGGGGGGAGAAAAGGAAAAACACCCACGTTTTCTTTGTGAGGGAATACCCAAAACTGGTGTTGACTGGAACTTCACAGAAATTTTCTTCTTAAAATCTCACTGTAAAGGGAGGTGCCCAAACATCCTGTGTTACCTCCTGGTATTACAGCATGGGCATTCTTGCATTGCCCTTCAACGGTCAGAAGAAAGAGAATTCACCAACCCCAGTTAGTTACATCCTTTCATTAAAAAAGAGCATTTAGACAGACCCTAATCAATACGGTTAATGAAAAGTCACTTACACAAAAGTCAGCACGTAAGAGGAGCCCAATGACACCAGGATGCTGCTGGGGCTGCACACATTGGGCATCCCAATGCTTCACTCACTGCATGTCTCTCTCCACAAAGGGTGCTCAGCTGTGGTTTTGGTGGGCACCGCACTGGAACTGGGATGAAGAATGGTTGCAGAGCCAACAAATGGGTCGAGCACTCCTCGCCCACAGCCTCAGCACCTTGTTGCCACAAAAGAGCAAACTTTGGCTGTGCTCCCTTTTCCAAATGCAACTACGTAAAGGTCACAGAGGAGGAGATGAAACTAGGAGTTGTAATAAGGAAGGAGAAATAAAAAATAATGACAGAAATAAATTGTCATAAGAGGGGATACAGTTATGATTTATTGTGATATTCTACAAATTTGGAGGTGATTAAAAGCCACCTAAAATTCACATTAACAAGTCACATAAAAATGGAATTAAACTAGTGGGCATAATGTGGCAGGGTATAAAGAAAAATCATGACAGAAATAAATTGACAGAAGAATGATACTATTCAAGTTTTACTCTGTCGCGTCACACTGACAGGAGACTAGTATTTTAATTTCAGAGTTGTGGTTGAGTTTTTGGAGTTCATTAAAGGCCCACATTAAGAATCTCATAAAAGTGAGAAGAAATTAGTGACCATAATGTGGCAGAGGAAATAAAGAAACAATAATGACAGAAATAAATTGACAGAAGAATGATACACTTAATGTTTCACTCTGACACCCTCTATTAATAGGCCGCTGCAAGCTGGAGCAAATGTCATTCATATTTTAGCCAAAGTATACCACTAATTAGGCCGGCTTTCTGCACTGGAATTAAATTTGAGATCCCTCACCTTTAGAGTGGGATCATTTGAATTCTAAAGAAAAGAGCTGGTGACAGAAAAAAAAACTTTCTGCTCGGGCTCTTCTAATGAGATAAAATTCCCCCTTCTCCCCATTTCCTAGCTATAATTGCTGATTATGTTGTTACACAGGAGCGGCTCTCCGCTCTCTCCTCCCCATCATTATGATTTAGTCTGGCATATCGGGGTGCTTCAAACACGGACTGAAGTGGTTTGAGTCTAATTTAGCACTCATTTAGGCCGCAGGTACCGACGAAGGTAAACACCGCATTGTTATAATTAATTACCCCTTAGGCCTAGCCAGGCCAGCTCTGTTTCAGCTGACCCTTATAATAATAAGGCTTAGGGGCATATTGTATTTCTTTTGACAGATTAATTAGAAATTCAGCCGTGGAGGTACAAAGCAACTCTGTCATGAATATTTAAATGGACTGACACAAAAAATCATGAAAGGGCTGCTGAACTACATGACAGACAGGGGATATTAGCCAAGTGATTCTAATCAATAATCTCTTGATCTCTTACATATTAATACACTGCCTGCTGTTATTAAGCTCCATAATAAGGAAGGGGAGAGAAAGTTAGTGTAGCTCTGCTGTAGGGCTCGCCGGGCCCCCAGTGTATACACTAACTGACGGAGAAAATGCACAGAGGAGCCAAGCCTCAGCCTCTTCAATCTCATCCAATCTTAAGGAATGGCAGCTCTGAGCATCGCCGGCCGGATAATTATTGGCCCTGACAAGGTGAAGGCGTTTGCAGGCAAATGAGATGGGAAGTAGGATAAGTCCCCAGACCACCCAGCGCAGGGCACGCTCAAAACCAACCGCGCGCCACTGTGCGGGCTTGTATTTGCTTTAGCAGGGGAAATATGGGAATCACAGCGCTTTTGAGTCGTGTTGAAGGGTCAGTGACAGTCGAACACCGGGAGCTCACTGTTACTGTTGTTAATGTTAACTTTAACACCAAGTCAACTGGATTTACCCCCGGTCCCTTTGCTCATCTCCTATAACATCAAGGCCACCGAGTGAATTAAACAGCATAGTGGAGCTGAATATCATCTAAATTCATTACAGCCGCTTCCTCCCTAACTGGAGGAGGCAGCTTCGCGCATGGCTGTGGAAGCACGCCGCCACCGCAGCACCAGGGAGCTTCTTTGTGCCGGGTGGTGGGGCTGGGAGAGCGGTAGCGGGATGGGCAGAGGGGCTGCGGGCATCCACTGGGCATCCGCGTTCTGTTATCGCAGGAAAGCGATCCGCACAGCGTGCTCGTGTTGTGCAAGAGGAAGGGCTCAGCTGGAGAGGGAACTGGACTAGCTCCAGTGCCTGGCTAAACAACTTAAAAAAGATGATATGACAGGAGAACGGAGTGATTATTCACATATTTAAATCGCGTGCACACAATGTTCAGATGGGATTATAAGGACAATGTCAGCTTTTAAAAAATGGCTGGGCAGCCAAAATATTTGATATACTTTTTTCTTTTTGGCTTAGATGTGAGCCCCGGTGTCGGTGTGCAGTGCCTGTTCCTACAGCCCTGCCTGTCCATATGGCAGCACCCATGGGAGCCAGAGCCCAGCCAACAGCACTTCAGAGCTGGATCTGCTGCTTCAGAAAGGCTGCAGGACTCACAGTGGCTCTGCCTGATTTTCATGGGGCATCTGAGTGGAGGAGCAGGTTGGAGTACACTCCTTTGCATGCAGGACATATTTATGCCACCCAACTCCCAGAGTCTTTTGGGAGCTTCTCTGTCCCCTACCATCACCATTAGGTTATTTTGTGGTGTACAGCTCTGCCATGCGAAAGGCATTCAGGATAATACCAGATGACAAAACATCTGACACTGGAGGGCTGGCAGTGCTGCTGAGCATTCCCATTTTCCCTGACTTTGGCGTTTCTTCTAAGCTCCTGGAAAGTGGAGGGCATTCAGCGTGAATGTGCCTTGTGCTTCTTGTCAATGTCCTTTTAATGGGATTGATTCCCATTGAAACCTTGATGGTTTTCCTGTGGGTATCTGTACACTTCTCTGGCTCCAATAATGGTGTAGGTTATGTGAGCTTGGACTGGTGTAATGCCTTTCAGTTACTGTGATAGGGTTTTTTTTGCATTATTGTCTGTAACCAAAGATTTTTCAGTTAGGACCCAAGAAGTCCACACTGGAACCTACAATGTTGTCCCAAGCCACATGGTGCCTAATAACTCCTTCCATACATACTTTGTTCTCTGATCTATTCAAGAAAGAGGAAAAAAACAGTGTGAAGTAAAAGAAACAGTGGGACCAGCTTAATGAGCAAAGCCAAAAGATCCAAGACCCCCAAGTAAAAGAGGACTTGGGCCACATGGAATCCAGGAATCCTCCAGGAGATTACTCCCAGAGGAGCTCTGGGTCTTCGCACAGCTCATCGCACCTGCAGCTGCTGCAGAAGGGATAGGAAATGTTTGCAAGCGGACAGTGTGCAAGGAATGTGCCCAGCTGTCTGGCGTGCTGTGCAAGATGTCTTTCATGTTGTGATTGCACTTTGAATGGTTTCCTAAATTCTGCTTCTGAAATCACATGTTTATGGGCATAGTGCCATCATATTGTGAGGAAAAATGCCCTGTCCCATTTGCAGGCCTCATCTGGTAATGGCTTCACTGCTTTGAGCAAACTCAGTAAATGCTTTAGGTTTTGCAGGAGCGCTAAGTAAAAAGTACGTAAATCTTAAAAGTACATTTACGTTTAAAAAAACGTCCCCTGAATTTATCAACACTTATATTTGCAGGTCACACTTTACTTGCACTTATAGATTTAAGTCTAACCCTTCTCATTACTTCAATGCCGCTTTTAAACCTCTAATGCATATTTAAGTGGTAGTATTAAAAAACTGTGTGTCAACTGCCATTGATGCGCGATGTAGGGCACTGACCCTTTGAACGCATTATCATGTCATTGGGCCCATTAAATGGAGCCATTTCTGTTGCTGTTAATTGGGTTGTGCGGTGTGCAGCAGTCGCAAGTGGTTACAGTTTATGCCATGAATTATAATAACAATAATATCGGATAGCGTGGCATAGATCTATATGGATACCAAATGCATATGATCAGTGATTGCTTTCGTTGCTACGGTATCCTATCTATTCAACTTGTCACCCCTCCCCTTTAAAAGTAATAAAGGTTTAATTTATGAGATCAAAACCAGCTTGTGGTCACTACTCTGCTTAGGTCCCTTAATTACGTTCAGCATCTACTCCCAGAGCAGTATCATTGGGCTGGTTCTGCTCGAGAAAAGACATGCCATTCCCTATGAATCATTTTTTGAAGTATCTGGCCCAGGAAAAGAAATTTGATACATCCTATCTACTTTGGGTAGGAAACAGCAACTCTTTTTTCCCTTCTTTTTTTTAATTCTTTTTTTTTTTCCTTTAAAAAATTGGATGTCAGAATTCACTTGGACAAAGGCCAGGGTACTTTGTGGTAAGTTTCAGCAACTGAAAATATTTGCATCTGATTTATAAAGTTTTGTAGACCGATGTAAACACGAGGCAAATCCTCGAGCCGGTGGCACTGCCTGCCATGCGGTTCCAATTAGAGGCTGGCGCACACTGCGGACCTGGCACGGAAGGGGCCTGGTCTTTGGATCTTGAGTTCTGTTTTCGATGGCCAAATTAACGCTCTGGGCCCTGATGCTCCTGAACTGTGGAGATTTCTGGAGCTGTCTGAATCCTTATAGGCAGGACCCATTTTCAATAATTAGTACTGTTGTCTTTCAATATCAATGGAAGTCATGATGTTTTATCATTTGCAGCTGGACATGCATGAGTACTCTTCTTGCTGATCTGGTGCTCCCGAAGAACAGATAATTAAGAACAAGGAAAACAGACTCCAAGCAAACGCCAAATTAAATGTCCAAATGCAAAATGTGTAGTAATTGCAATAGTAACAGTGGTGATGACAGCAACAATCATTTCCAGCCTTGCAGTTTTGTTTATAAAAATGTTAGTAAAAGGTGCAGTGCTGGAAACAAATAACTTTACCTCAGCCCTTTTATTGCAAAAACATAATAAAGTGTGAGCCAAGAAGTAAATTCATCTCCAGTCATATTACAGATTTTGGACCAAACTGGAGCTGTTACAAACTACATCTGTAAAAATTGTGTAATTATTATGGGTGGGTAAAGTCTGGCAAGAATTATTTTCTTAAGTAAAGCGTAAAAGAGAACAGATGTGTTGTAGCTGACACATTTATTTTTTGCCAGTTTCACTAATTCCGTACAAAAATTTGATCTCGTTTATCATATTATTGAATGGATTTCAAATTAGCAAGACAACGATGACTTTTTCATTGTCCCACTTTTAATGCCTGAGAAAAGCAGGGGGGTGGGGAAGGTTGTCTCACAGAAAGAAAATTAATTTGTTTTATTGGGCACTGAAAACCCAAGTCTTTTGTCAAACAGAGAAGAAAACATATATTTGGAAGGAGAGCTAGGTCACTAGTTAAATGTCAAGGTCTGCTAAAATCAAAAGGTAGGAGGGGTGGGTGACAATGAAATCTAAGTAGAAAACCATAAATGTAAAGAAACACCACTATTGCTGGGCTCGGGTGGAATGAGAAAAATGGCTAAAGACAAAGATAGGCAGCCTGGGTCTGGAAGTAATTACGGTCGAGTGAAGACAACTGAATTCCATATTACTTTGGTGGATGTCTGTAAAGGCAGTTTGGGGAGGTATTTTGGTAAGGTTTACTTTTTGGAGCTTAGCAACATAAATTTGTTGTCACTGAACTATTAAATAAAATAGACACATGTTGGCAAAAAGTGCACAGCAGAGGAATGGAACTGATTAAGGGACAGCCTATGAAATAATGGCTTAAATGGGCCCACTGCAGGATTTTAATATCCCATGACAACACTCAATTGTCAAATTCTGCTGGAGTGTCCAGGATGCTACTAAAATTAAGCCAGAAATTCCTAGATTTATTCTATTTTTTTTACAGCTAAGAACAGGAAATGCCAGTAAGCTGTGAGAATCAGAGCAAGAAACAAGAAACTGGGAAGAAAAGAGGATGGTCTACAATTTTACGAGATTTCTGCCATTAAATCTATAACAAATGTCTTTCACCTACACACGATAAAGAGGCAATGTGGGATTTTAATTGGACTTTTGGCTTTTCTTCATTTGATTTAAGCTTAGGTAGAATTTCAAACAATAACACTGGAACACCTGGTTAACACGTTAGATGATATGTATAGTTGTAAATTGTGGTTTTAATAGATGCTCACTGGGGGATTGCAAAGGGTCCCATTGTTCGGCTTGGCAGATATTAAAAAAGTTCATGAACTACTGGGATTTAAAACCTGCTCACATTATTTTAATATTACCCCAGTAATGTAATTTGATAATTTGACCAAACTTGTGGCCAATTTGTGGACAGAGAATCTAATGGTCACGTTACGTGATTAAAGTGCCCTGATATGGGGCTGAGCAGAACTCCCATTGTAATTTATTGCAACAGGCTAATCTGGAGAACAGCAACAGTTACTGAAATCTGATGATCATCATATTACATAGGCATAATCAAAGAAATGCATAGAGAAATTCTGCTTCCAAGAACAAACACAAACCACAAATGCTCTGCGCATTTCTTGGCTGCAAGAAAGTCCTAAGGTAAAATGTTTTGACAAGTAAACTTTCTCTTTCAGTGGAAGAACAAGGATTCATCAAGTTTAAGAGAAGAGATCAGTAATTTGAATTTTTTTTGTTATTATTTTTTTTATTTTTAGCCTTTAAGGAATGTTGGTCTGTTTGTGCTATCTGTTTTCATTTTGTTGTTGGGTCTCCTGGATAGCCAATGGAGAGAAAACTGCCAAGATAGGAGCATTCATGGAGATAGTTTGGATCAGGAGTGCATATGTTAGGCAAATCACTGTCACTCCCACTCACTACACTGTGCTTCAAATTGCAGAGAGGATCTGTAGAGTGCAAGATTGAGACAGCTTGAACCCCATGAGCCCCTGGGACCTGATCAGCTGTCTGGTGCTACAGCTCTACCGTCCTCAAAAAGCTGCTGAGATCAGGTTTACAACCAATGTAGGATGTCATCATCTGGCTGAGAGGGCAATCAAATAGGTGAAGAAACATACAGATGATGGGGCTGAACACTGTAGTTGTTGCTGGTGCTGTGTCTGATGCCCAGGAACAAGTGTGGAGCTCTGGGACCCATCCTGGGACGGTGTCCTGTGATGGCTTCATCAAAGGGTGAAAGTGATGGAGCTCTCAGGAGGACTCCTGGTTACACTCAACTGGAATACGCATCCACCTGCTCTAAAGCTGGGCTGTTCCCATGGGATAAATTGCCTGGGGACACTGGGTGAAATGCAGCCTTGTGTCCAGAGAGGAGCATTGGTAGCAATGAGGGTGCTCCACCAGCAGTGGAAAACCAGTAATGTGAGCAGCCCAGCTCCCAACAGCTCAGCCTTGCCTTGCCTGCTGTCCCTAAGCTTCTCGCATTCATACCTGTTCAACCTGCAGACTTATACTTGCTCCCAGTTTAAACATCTAAGTTAGCAATATTTAATTCCTCTCCCACCCATGTTTTTAGGAGTGGCATTAAAGGTACCTTGATGATACTGTTTTAAACTTCAGAACTTTTAGTTTTCCTATAATGATTTTACTGTCCATTCACAGCAGTGGAGTATTCCTCTGCTTTTCACTTACCCACCTGTCAGTTCAAATGCTTCCTAAACAAAGCTCACTCCCCTCCTCTCTCTATTATACCTGTGATGTAATTTTACCAAACATTTGTCATTTATGTGAACTTTGTTGAGTTTCTCAAGCAAGCTGGAACAAAACCTCAAACAAAACTTTTCTCACATCTCCCTTTTTGTTTACTCTCAGTATGTAATCATACACCTCACTTTCCTCCTCTGCTTTCCCAGTTAGATATCTTTCATAGATAACAAGACCTCCCTTAGGCCCTGATTCAGCAGACCACTTAAGCGTGTGCTTAACTTCAAATACCTTTGTAAGGGCTTTTGCTGAATCAGGATCTTAGTATTTCTCCTCATCTAACTGCTGTTCTCCCATGGTTATTTCAGTATTTGCTTACAGGAAAATCTGAGCACAGAGTTCACGGGTGATGTCAGCAGGTTTTTGCCCCATCCAGAGATGAAGTATTTTGGTGCACTCAGCAGAAGAGCCAGGTGAAGGGGCTGCACAGGTAATTCTGTGCCAATGGGGCTCTATGCTGGGTTTCTACCTCAAAAACAGTTTTGAACATTGCTACTGTTGGTGGGTTGTACCAGTGACTGGTAGTGGTAAGTGTGACAAACATTCTAGGACATGATGGTATCTAAACAATATAGTGTTTAATCTCAGATCAGACAGTTGGACTTATATACCAGACACATTCAACTGCTTCATTTTGACAAGATTGGTCCAAATGGTCAAGAGATTACTAAGTCTCCATACATATTTTTTTCTCAATTGCTGCTAAGTACAGCTGTTTTAAAAAACAAGGTTATTCCCCTTTACACACTGTTGATGTACAAATCCTTAATTTCTTTTCCAGGAGGCAGCAGGGTGATGAGTCTGTCATTCATTTAAAAAAAAACATCTTGGACTGATGAAAATACGATGTAATTATTCACTGCAACAAAAATTGGCCATAGTCCTTGCCAGTCATGCCAACCACTTCATTTTGATTATTTATTTACTTTTAAAAATCTTTGTTCATTTCCACTTACTTTCAAACTGCAACTACATCAAATGTTTTTGAGCTGCAAGCTCATTGCAATAGCAATGAGATGTGCAGTCGTCTGCCTTTCTCCTGCTGAGCATGAGGAGGTTTGATCTTGTCAGAGGGGCTACCTGGGGTTTTCCTTCTTGTCTGGTAAGGTCGTTGGAGACCAAACATCTAAGATAAGTGATGCAGTGAAATTCAGATGGAAATGCATGACCCTCCACCAGGCTGACCTCCCATGATTTTTATCAACTGCATGAGATGCTGAAAGGCTGTAAAATTTAAAGGAGGAGAAAGCAGGACCATCATATTTCGTACTTCTTTGATGCTCCACCATGCAACAACCTATATAGTTGCCCCCATCTCCATATAACATCTTCCCCTTTTCTGTGCTAAATGATTGAAGGCAACTGAGGCTGTGGAAGTCTTGGTCATAACACTTGAAGTCTAGGGGCAAAGCAAATGGATTAGAAAGCTCATATGTGTGTCTCAGTGAACAAACCTCAACAAACTGGAAAGTATAGAGCAAACAAATTATGTCACATTGATTTTTCTTTTTTTTTTTTCTTTTCCGTCTCCAATGTACATTCTTGCACATTCGAGTCAAGTGAGGGACAGACCAAATTTTTTTTCCCTGAAGTAGCATGTCAAATCATAAATTCTTTTTGGCACTTTTTTCTTCTTCTCCTGGCTCATCTGGGAAAGGAAGTTGATGGTTTCTAAAGGTTCATGTCATACAAAAAGGAGAACAAATACCCTCTTATTGGTCTAGTACCTGTCAGAGTTGAATATATATTTTGAGGTAAATTGCAAAAACATTAAAATCTCTCTTCAAGTCCCACTTCTGCTTTGATGTGTAATGTGAACTGTTCAACTGATTGTGGCAAGGCTGTGGGTATTTGGGGTTCATTAAACTGCTGTTATCAAAATATGGTGTAACATTACCTCAATAATGTTACATATCTCTTTCTCCTGTCTAAAGTCTTAGGAATCAGAAAACATTTTCTTTATTTTTGAAAATCACTTCACACATTCAAGATTTAATTAGAAGTAAATAATAATTATTGGAAGACAGCAACCTCCCTCAAACACGAAGGAAGTTTGGGATTAGGCTGAAATATGCCATTCACATCAATAGACCATTCTCCAACTCTGAGTTTTGAGCTAGAATTTAGAAAAAATAAACACATTCCTCCTCATATGTTAAAGGCTCAACACTGACCTAATGACTCCACGGCAAGCTCAGGTCATCTCTACAGATCCGTATGAATTTGTCTGTGTTTATAGCTATGTTTGCAGAGCTGAGTCTTGGCCAGAAGACTGGAGTAGATGTAAATTTTCACAGTATTTTGGGTTGCTCAAAGATCCCATTTGCTAGAATCGGGAGTAAAAGGATCAAGATGAGACATTATGAATTACTCTGACACTTTTGGTTTATTACCAAAATAGCATGTAGAAAAAGGTAATGCTCTAAGATACCAATAAAGCAAGCCAAATCAAACTCATGCAGTCCCAGTGCATTGTAACATGGCTGTGTGATTCTGCGCATGGGACTATTGATGGCCAGTGTGAACCCCCTGGAGAAAGACAGCAGTCACACAACTGTCCATTTTTCCAGGTTCACCACTGCTAAGGCACAGACACAGAGCACAGTGCCAATGCTGGCAGACAGCGGGGTCTCTGAAGGCCCAGGCTGAGATCTCCAGCAAACCCCATGTGTCTTTCATTTATTTCAATAGGAAATGTCATGGGACTCGTGAGATTCCATTCATTTTTTTAAGCAGTTGTACTAAATGTGTCTGATTAAACACCGCGCACAGCGCAACACGTGCTCTGGAAGGAAAGTTTCCTCCTCACAGCAAACCAGGCAATTTAATAATACTCAGGCAGTATTTAGAGAACAGACTTAATTGGGATATTCCTTACAATGGGTGATGCTGAGTTACTCTGTGCAACTTGTGAGAAAAGACACACTGTGCAATTCTGTAAACATTGCATGTTTAGTTCATGTATGCCTGTAAACAGCGGCTGAACCAGTACCATTAAATGTTCAATTTAAACACATACCCGGATATCTCTCCTCCTCTAAATCAACAGTTTCCCTCCAGAGTGATGTCAATAGACTGCTGCACATGGTACGTTCTTTTTTTTAATAATATCTTCATTTTAATGTGGATATTGCCTTTTCACCTGGGAGCGGGGCTCTATTGAAATTCTAATGGGAGAGCGTATTCTTTAACATGAGAATACCAGGGCCTGCGTAGATGCAGAGCAGAATGAGAGATGGAGCATTAACTGATTTTCCTCCCTCCAGAAGAGGGGCCTGCGTGGGTCAGGCTGGCGGGGCTTTTCCCTTCCTATTTGCCTTCAGTTTCATAGCAACAATAATTTTAAACTTTATATTCAGCGGAGGAAAAAGGAATCCAAATGCACCTGAATTACTGTACTGTACCAGGGAATTTAATTAAGAATATACACATTAGAATTTCAGTGGGAGCGCCTATTTAATGTTACTTTATTAAGCCTTCTATCAAACCCTTTTTTATGTATATCAGTTGATATACAATTAATCTGCTCTCTTGTGAGAAAAAAATAGCACCTGAGGTGGATGAAAAGTGTCAGATTATAATAATTATAAGCAGCTGTTCACTTGGAATCACCTCTGGCCTACATGGGGGATGCTGTGAGCTACCACTTCTCACAACAGACCACCTCATTAGACTTGACCTTCCCAGCTGGGTATTTCATTTGTGTTTTTTTAATGGGTTTGTATACCGCAAATCGCAGCCCCTCACCAAGGCTGCCTCTTTGTTGCTGTAACAAAAGGGAGCAACGCAACTTTACACAGACCACGGCCGCTCTATGCTGGTGTGATGCCGCTGGTGATATCAGTGCTCCCCGGCGAGGGGCTGGTACGGCGGAGCGTGCCGCTGTCTTGCTCGGGGTAAGTGCATTGTTCTGAGCCGCCAAGCTGTTCTGCTGGGCTCAACCTCCAGCCGCTACAGCAGGAAGGGCTGTGAGCTTCTTGCTGCAGGGATGCTCCTCATTCCCAAACTCCAGAGCATGAGAGGGAGAGGTGCGTCCCAGTGCATTGCGCTGGAGCATCCCGCTCCCAGGCACCTGGGGAGGGAACACCACACAGACTGAGCTAGAAATGGGCTCTGAGTGGTTTTGTCTGTGCTCAAGAGGCTGAGTGTCTGTGCAGGTGAATGCTTCCATGTATAAACCTATATGGAGACCAGAGCACGCACAGATGTGTGTCATGCACCGTATAGATGTGCTCATGTACATATAAAATTAAGAGATTAAAAAAAGCTTCTGAACAATATATCTGGTTTCTTTTCCCCTTCCATTTATGTTTGTAATAAACTCACTCTCATACAATTAGCCTCAATTGTTTTTATATCTTCTGAGGCAATAATATAGGCAGCCTGGGGAATACAGTAGTAATCCGTATACCTGTGTTCATTTACCCAAATCACTATGGTTACAGCCAGGGCAAATTGTTTACTGTGAGAATCTTTGGAGCCCCTTTCCAGATACTAATGACCTTTCTGTTCATCCAATAACATCAACAAACCGGGGAGGCTGCCCACACCATTAAAGCCAATTGCCTCTCAAGTTACTGAGGGAGTTGTGCTTTTCCTCATTTATTTTCTCTCATCTGATGTAACTCACATGCCACTTTCTTGTCTTTAAAGAAGGGGAAAAACTGTGGATTATTGATTTGCTTCTGAACAGAAGACCAACCTAAAAGCCCCAATGAATTGTCACTCATTATTGAAATTACTGAACACTAATTAAACTGGCAGCTCAAATCCCAGCAGGCCACACTCATCTGAAGCTGAAATTCAGACACTTGGACAGTGGAAGAAAGAAAGCGTTAGCAACCACCAGGATTGTAATAAGCTTTGCATTAATTTTTGTTTCTTAAAGGCACATGCAAGGTTTCGCACAAAAAAGGCGATGTGCTACCTGTGCTGAGGTTCAGCTTGCAGGGCGTTTCTCCTGGTTTCTTTCCAGGAGGTGCAGCTGCAGTGGGAATCCTACAGCTCCTGGACAATGCTCCCTTCTTCCTCTGACAGACCACAGTGCAGCGATGAAGTGCTGTAGTGTAATGCAAGGTTGGACTCTGGTGATGCTGGCAGAGGAAAGGGTTCAGTGTTTAAATTGGCTGGCTGAGAGGAAACTGAGTCAGAAAATATACAGAGCTGCACATCTGCGATATTGCCTGAGCTTCTTGAGCAATAATGAATGCTAAAGATCATCTAGAATTCAGAGAGCCCAATTTATAAAAAAACATCTTTGGCCCATTTTCACAGGATGTTCAAACTGCACATAAATTATGCATAGCTGTGGTTAATCAACCTCAATTTTTTTTTTCTCTGCCTGAAAAGTAACCCTTCATTTGTTCAACTTCAAATAGGGCAGAACCAGCAGAAAGAGGGCTGGGCTAAGTATTCAATTTACACTGTGCATTTATGAACAGGACCATACAATGATGCTGCAGGAAGAGAATTGGCCTCAGCCATCCCATAGGTTCCTCTAGGTTTTATAGCCCATGCTACAGAACGCTCAAAGGGAAGGAAAAAATAACAGCAGGACAGACATTTAGGAGAAATGTTGGCACTTGGTTAGTTATAATCCATTCTTTAAAATTATGGCTACCACTGGTACCAGAAAAATCAAAATGATAGAAAACATATGAAGTTACCCTATTGTTGTAGGTGGCCATTCACATCACAGCCAAAGAAACTGCTGTTAAGGGGACATAGACATCTCCAGCACTCATACAGAGTACCCCTTTTGAATATGACTACCCATACAAGGTTATCCCATGTCAGAATTCACTTGGAGGAAATTGTGAAACAATTTTCACTTTCTCTATATACACTCCCACAAAATTTCCCAGCAGCTTCTCCTTGGGAAGCAACCTGAAGATGGCTTCTGAGTGAACGCTGAAGAGAGAGATCTTTTAGGCAAGTATCACTCCAGATGAAATACTTTGCCTGTTTCTGGGAGGAGCAGAACCCCTTTCCATCCTACAACCACAAAAATTCAATCTCTGTGCTGAGGCTGGAATGTTTTTTTATGTTTTGCAGGGAGCAGGTTGGTACAGTGTAGGCACTGTGAGGTCCTGCAAGTGGCAGAGTGTTTTGGAGAAGTTTAAGAGCAACTATTAATTATTTAATTATTCTAATAAAAAATTAATTGAATTTTAGAACAAAGGAACTTGCAAATATCACCCTTCTATATTTAGGTGCAAAAACTGCTCTGTGAGGAGTGAAAATGCAAATGTCCCATTATATTCTGCTTAACCTAATAGCTGATAATATCCCTTGTGTCACTGAGTTTCCCATAGCCCAGCTCCACAAAATCTAAGGGGAAGGAATCAGCACTGGTCTTAATATGGCCTTACATGGGATACCCTGTTCACTCTCATTTGATGTTTGCTTACAACATGTGATGTCAAGAAGGCACAAACAAAAACTCACCCATTTACAAACAACACCTTGGCCGGGTGTGGGGTTTTCAAAGCAACTTGCATGCCTGGGCTCTTCATGAAGAAGACAGGAGGGAGCAGCTTCCTGCTACACAGAGCCAATGGGCAATGAGAGCCCAAATACTTCCCAAACCCAACCCAGGTCTTAAAAATAGAGCTCACCAGCACCTATTCACGCTGCTGATACACATTTTATCTTCTGTAGTGGCAAACAGACAGAAGTGACTATTTATAACATCTGTGCTGAGCTTGTTAAGTGCTGCCATTTTATTGTGCTTGGAGGAGTAGCTTAACAAGGCTGCTACCAACAAACAGCACAATATTTCCAGGCATCTTTTTTGCAAGTCATGGTCAAGAAGAAAATATTTTCCATATGCTGGCCTTGTGTCTCAGTTTTTATAGGGGTCAGAGGGATATTTATATCCCGGAGCAATGCTACATTTTTCTTAAATCCTAATGCACTGTATTTTCTTCTAAAGCCTTGGTGTTCAAATAAGAATTGGTTATTTAATTCTTCTCTTAAGTAAAAACTAGGACAAACTAATATTTATTTATTTAAAAATATCTTCTGTAGCTTAACAAGAAATGGCTAGAATACAATGCAATCCTCCTCCATACACGAAGCATCTTTTTAATATGCCCTATCATGAAATTAATTGGACATTAAATAGCAGGAGAAAGACATATAATAAAACCTGCAGTTATCACAGTTCCCAGTGTGACAATACCCAAAGGTTTGAAGGTTTAGTTAAGCTCCAAAAGTTTAAATACTTTTCCAAGCCTCACTGGGCTAGAAACAAGCAGGCTTTCGCATCAGGATTCCCAGTATTCCTGGGTTTGGCCAGGGCTATGCAGGCTGTCAGAAAAGCCTTTGTTACAAACCCCCACTAATCCCACTTGTGTCAAAAATGAGGAAATGCAGTGCTCATGAACAGTGGCACAAAGAGGAAAGTTAATCATTTGGACTTCTCAAAAAAAAATCTGGGTTTGGAATGATTCCTATCCAAAACGTACCCTGTCCTGATTAGACTTCAGAAGACAAGATTAAGCAATCACTTTTGCATAGTTACTTGAGAAAGTGGGAAAACTCTGTCCAAAGCTTAGGCGTGCCAACTGAGAATGAATACTTTTAAAGTCTTGAGCGGAAAGTATCTCTTCCAATAAGAATCAAAGCTTCCTGGTTTCATCTTTTTTTTTGGAGACTCTTTGGACAGCGTTACTTAGTTTGCAAAAAAATAAAATGTTTAATGGGATGCTGAAATGATAACAAGAGAGATCTTGAAAATTAAAGTTGGATGCCTTCATCCCCTCACAAATACACTTTTCTGTCCCATAAGCCGGGTTGCTTCCTGTTCTGCTGACATACGTAAAATGTCACACAGACATCATGTGTCATGGAGCTCCCCAGAGCTTTGGTAAGTGCATCATGGGCAGATAAACAGGCACCCACAACTCCGAAGTACCTACAGCAGCACTCAAAGAAGAAAAGTCCCAGGAGAAAATATTCCAAAAATACCTTATTTTCTTTGTTAAAAAACCCAGGCTTTGAAAATTGAGTATTAAAGTGGTTGCATGCTTTATATTTTCCTGCAAAGATCTTCAATCTATCTCTCTCTCACATTTCCAAACCTCTCCATACAACAGTACACAGACCAGGCTGGAAATGGAGAACTTCCTTCGAGAATGTTACAGGTGTTCTACAATATGGCTCTTCCCTGACTTTAGTTTTGACTTCCTGTGAGAATTAAACAGATTGAAACGTACAGAGTTTGGGAGGGAAGAGATAAATGTCTTAATTAACTGCCCTAAGAACACCGTTCCTCACTGGGCTAGCAGGTTTCAGCAACTGCATGAAAACTCCCAAGCTGATAGAGCAACCTCCCAGAATTTCTCTTGTTCTTGTCTTTCAGAATGCATTTTTTATCTGTCCTGACAATGGAAACGAGGGCATAGCAGCACATCTTCCAATTCATGGACCAGCTGAAATTACTGTGTGTCTGGGCAGAAGCCAGCAAGGCCATAGAGCTCAGAGTTGGGTTGTGTGGCTGAATGCTAAACAAAGATGGAATGTAAGGTGCAATGTCATGGTAATGGCCCATCAAAAGACCAAGCCAGCCGTGGTGATAAAGAAGACTAAAGTTAAACAAAGACCAAATAAGTAAGGATGCTTAGAAGAGTATTGAAAGCTCTTTGAATATTTTCATTCCTCTGTGAGAAGGAAATAGCTATGTATACAGTCCCAAGCTGTTTCAAACATTTTGATTCCCTTCTGATTCTTTTGCCAGTGTTTTTTCCAGACAAGAGGTGTCAGATGAGGGCCACCTTAAAAACAGCATAGGATTAGGAAGATTCAAAAACAAGCCCTGGTGTTCAATGAAGGAATGGGAGACTCTCTCGTTCAAGCTGAACAAGAAGACACCTGCAGAGCGTTTGCCCATCCAGAAACAGAATTCAGAAGATGCGTTTTAAAATGCTTCTCCATCTACTTCTTGCGACCAGTTTGTCTTGAGCCTGAAGAGGCAGTTATTTAAGCACTTGAAAGAGACTAAAGGCTCAAATCTAATCTCAAATGCTCAAATGCATATTGTCAGGTACCTCAAAAACCCATGACTGTACTTGCACATGCATGCCCAGGAGTATATTTTCTAAGGCATGCATAGATGCAAATCCATGGTCTGTAGATGAGAAACGAGCCACAACTGTTGAACTGAAATTTATTAAAAAAATAAAAAATCTGTATCCTGACCTTCCAGAAGTCCCTAATTGTTTCATTCCAGCACTGCTGAGAACATTGAATTTCTAAATATTTGTTGAATCACATGCATCTTAATTCTTAAAAAACATCTTTAATTTGTTATTAGAATTGAATGATTTTATTTTCTTTTTCTTGGCTCTAAAAATATATGTTGTAGCCTAAGAATTCAAAGATCTGTGTAGTCTTAGAGAACTGCACTGTAAAATTTGTCCAGCATTTGTTAGCGAAGGGGAACACCCAGACTTATAGGCTGACACTGGAAAGGTAGATAGTGTGAGTTACAGTTTCCCTCTGGAATTCTAGCAGTCCTCTTGTATCCTTGCCTCTGCTATGCACAAAGCTGGAATATAGTGTTAAATTCTCGGCCAGGTTATTAGAAGACTTGACTTCTGGACTATCTGGAGATAGAAATAACAGACTAACCAGCTTGAGTGCTGAATGGACTTTGCTATTTATGAACTGTAACCAAACTTGTCAGCATGTTCCAAATAAAAGCTTCCAGAATGTCCATGTAAAACCAACTGCAGCAAGGCTCGGTCAGCTTGAAAACGACCTGCAAGGATTTTTCTGTTTAGACAGAAGACAATTTTCAAGGATGGGATCTCCCAGAATAAACTGGGTTTCTCTAGATCTGAGCATGCTTGTTTGCTTGTTCATATTTTATTTGTTTAACATCTATATGCAGTGGACACTAGATGGAAAAAAAGACAACGGAAAGGAAGGTTTTCAGCCTTTAAATGTATGAGACACAGCACAACTAGCAGTGACAGGAAAAATAAAAAGGGAAAGAAGATCAGAGGTTGCAGCCACAGGACTGTGGGTTTTTTTTCGCAGCATTATTTGTGCACTTCAGGGGGGTTTCAGATGCCTGTTGCTCACGCTTCAGCGTGTGCTTGTTTTTAACCTGTTTTCCAAGTGAAATGAGACGTAAGCAATTGCACACTCTGTAGGAGCGTCTGTTGGTCTGTCAGTCCTCCCAGGAACCTTCTTAATCAGTTGTGCAATTTCCACCAAATTTCACAGAAGATGTCAAATTGCTGAGACTTCTTCCCGTGGCTGCAGACTTACTGTGGAATGAGAAAATGTTTTGGAGATGCTCCAAATAGCATAGGTGTGGATTCACTCCCTCCAATAGCCCGCTGTTGGCAGCAGGTGCCTGAGGACAGCATCCACTGTACACAAGGGGAAGCACCTTCCTCAGTGCTTCCTTGCTTCTCATTTCTGCCTGTGACTTGATGCTGAAACTGATTTACAGAGAACCAGCGTGGCTGAATGATTACTGTTTTGCCAACTTGTCTCAATGCTTTGTCCATTTACATAACAAAGACATTTCTGGTAACATCTTGTCCATGTCTTCAGGTAGACAGCAAATTTTTCAGGAGCTTAGGAAGACTGCTTCACCCTCTGTCCCAGAGGAAGGTAGCTTTTAGGATTTTGTCAAGACAAAAGACAACAGAGGGGATAATTTTATTTTGGCCCTCTTGGAAGCCTCGCATGTTGCCAAGCCAAACACTTCCCAAGAGATCTTCCTAACTCCCATATTTCTTGCTAACTTGTTGCAAACCAAGGATAATACTTCCAGACCCTTTTTGTTATTCAAGGAGAAGTCTGGACTAAGAGCACAACACCCTCCTTGTCTGATAAGCACTTCACAAAGTAGACTCATACTGGGAATCACTTGATTTCTCAGCTGAATGGGGAAGAAGATAAGGTCTTCCATCTTCCGATGAAATATGGTGTTTGGGGTTTAAACTACGAGGCTGATTTATTCCCTTGTGCAGTTCACAGATTTCCCTTGTCCTTTGCCTGTACTTGTATGAGTGATGGAAGAATTTGCCTTTACTCTTATTCATGATGTTTCCCAGACCTTCAAGGGCCTCTTTTATCGGTGAGGAATGATGACTGATGCCCCAGTGATGCCTCACTGAGGGTTTGGTAACCATACGTAGAAAGATGTTGCATCTCATTTGGCTAGGACTGTGTGCATCAAAAGTAGCTGTCCGCAAAACTCTTTGACTACGAAAGCCAGGACTTGCAAACCTCAGCATCAGCTCGGGCCAAAAAATTGAGGCATTTTGGGAATGCAACCAAAAGGGGTGGATTTCTGAAATGCCCACAGCAACTGCCTTTCCCAGCAACTAAAGCTTTAACTTAGAGTTCAATTCAGGCCCTTCACTTCACCACTTTCATCCTTTTGAGTTATCCTCATACCAAAAAAATTAAACTTTGAGAATAACTTGTGTTATTAATAGAGAAAACATCAGAATTACGCAAATGCACAGTTCATGACGTTCATAAAATGCAGCAATAGAGCCTCTCATCTGTTATTCCGCAGCTGCTCTGGAGGGGTCTGAATGTTTTGGAGGCAATCTCCTCCCCTCCCCTCCCCTCCCCTCCCCTCCCCTCCCCTCCCCTCCCCTCTCCTCTCCTCCCCTCTCCTCCCCTCCCCTCTCCTCCCCTCCCCTCTCCTCTCCTCCCCTCTCCTCTCCTCCCCTCTCCTCTCCTCTCCTCTCCTCTCCTCTCCTCTCCTCTCCTCTCCTCTCCTCTCCTCTCCTCTCCTCTCCTCTCCTCTCCTCTCCTCTCCTCTCCTCTCCTCTCCTCTCCTCTCCTCTCCTCTCCTCTCCTCTCCTCTCCTCTCCTCTCCTCTCCTCTCCTCTCCTCTCCTCTCCTCTCCTCTCCTCTCCTCTCCTCTCCTCTCCTCTCCTCTCCTCTCCTCTCCTCTCCTCCCCTCTCCTCCCCTCTCCTCTCCTCCCCTCTCCTCTCCTCTCCTCCCCTCTCCTCTCCTCTCCTCTCCTCTCCTCTCCTCTCCTCTCCTCTCCTCTCCTCTCCTCTCCTCTCCTCTCCTCTCCTCTCCTCTCCTCTCCTCTCCTCTCCTCTCCTCTCCTCTCCTCTCCTCTCCTCTCCTCTCCTCTCCTCTCCTCTCCTCTCCTCTCCATTCCAGGCTTCATAGGCAACAACATGAAGTGACAGGGCCCAAATTCAAAGTTGACTGAAATCAGTATAAAAACCTAAGGAGTGATTTTTCAGGGATATATCTCCACACTGTGATATAGTTCGACTTGGGAATTCTCTTCCATACACAGGGCCTCACTTTGTCCAACAGATAATGCCATGGGCAACAGTAGAGTTTTG